>NC_134362.1:22150379-22230379 GCF_048569485.1 Anomaloglossus baeobatrachus
TCTATCTATCCCTCTATCTATCTATCTATCTATCCCTCTATCTATCTATCTATCTATCTATCTATCTATCTATCTATCCCTCTATCTATCTATCTATCTATCTATCCCTCTATCTATCTATCTATCTATCCATCTATTTATCCCTCTATCTATCTATCCCTCTATCTATCTATCCCTCTATCTATCTATCCCTCTATCTATCTATCTACTATCCCTCTATCTATCTATCTATCCCTCTATCTATCCCTCTATCTATCCCTCTAGCTATCTATCTATCTATCCCTCTATCTATCTATCTATCTATCTATCCCTCTATCTATCCCTCTAGCTATCTATCTATCTATCTATCCCTCTATCTATCTATCTATCTATCTATCCCTCTATCTATCTATCTATCTATCTATCTATCCCTCTATCTATCTATCTATCTATCCCTCTATCTATCTATCTATCTATCTATCCCTCTATCTATCTATCTATCTATCTATCTATCTATCTATCCCTCTATCTATCTATCTATCTATCTATCTATCTATCCCTCTATCTATCCCTCTATCTATCTATCTATCCCTCTATCTATCCCTCTATCTATCTATCTATCCCTCTATCTATCTATCCATGCTGATGTATGTAAAATAATGAATTAATGGAGCTATATGAGTGAAAAAATATCATTATCTATCCTATCTGTATATATATATGTCACTGACATATTCCGGGCGCAGGTGACTGTATTCTCCGCGGTGTTCCCTCCCCCTGTATATATATATATAGCTGCGCATATATCTATGAATATCTAATTTTCCTATATGAAAGGTAAAGACCATCAGTCTTTATATAACCTGCACACGTCTCCGCACATATAACCTGCACATGTCTCCGCACATATAACCTGCACACGTCTCCGCACATATAACCTGCACATGTCTCCGCACATATAACCTGCACACATCTCTGCACATATAACCTGCACATGTCTCCGCACATATAACCTGCACACGTCTCCGCACATATAACCTGCACACGTCTCTGCACATATAACCTGCACATGTCTCCGCACATATAACCTGCACATGTCTCTGCACATATAACCTGCACACGTCTCTGCACATATAACCTGCACATGTCTCTGCACATATAACCTGCACACGTCTCTGCACATATAACCTGCACATGTCTCTGCACATATAACCTGCACACGTCTCTGCACATATAACCTGCACATGTCTCTGCACATATAACCTGCACATGTCTCCGCACATATAACCTGCACACGTCTCTGCACATATAACCTGCACATGTCTCCGCACATATAACCTGCACATGTCTCTGCACATATAACCTGCACATGTCTCTGCACATATAACCTGCACACGTCTCTGCACATATAACCTGCACATGTCTCTGCACATATAACCTGCACACGTCTCCGCACATATAACCTGCACACGTCTCTGCATATATAACCTGCACATGTCTCCGCACATATAACCTGCACACGTCTCTGCACATATAACCTGCACATGTCTCTGCACATATAACCTGCACACGTCTCTGCACATATAACCTGCACATGTCTCCGCACATATAACCTGCACATGTCTCTGCACATATAACCTGCACATGTCTCCGCACATATAACCTGCACACGTCTCCGCACATATAACCTGCACACGTCTCCGCACATATAACCTGCACACGTCTCCGCACATATAACCTGCACACGTCTCCGCACATATAACCTGCACACGTCTCCGCACATATAACCTGCACATGTCTCCGCACATATAACCTGCACATGTCTCCGCACATATAACCTGCACATGTCTCCGCACATATAACCTGCACACGTCTCCGCACATATAACCTGCACACATCTCCGTACATATAACCTGCACACATCTCCGCACATATAACCTGCACACGTCTCCGCACATATAACCTGCACACATCTCTGCACATATAACCTGCACATGTCTCCGCACATATAACCTGCACACGTCTCTGCACATATAACCTGCACACGTCTCTGCACATATAACCTGCACATGTCTCCGCACATATAACCTGCACATGTCTCCGCACATATAACCTGCACACGTCTCCGCACATATAACCTGCACATGTCTCCGCACATATAACCTGCACACATCTCCGCACATATAACCTGTACACGTCTCTGCACATATAACCTGCACATGTCTCCGCACATATAACCTGCACACGTCTCTGCACATATAACCTGCACACGTCTCCGTACATATAACCTGCACACGTCTCCGCACATATAACCTGCACATGTCTCCGCACATATAACCTGCACACGTCTCTGCACATATAACCTGCACACGTCTCCGCACATATAACCTGCACACATCTCCGCACATATAACCTGCACACATCTCTGCACATATAACCTGCACACGTCTCCGCACATATAACCTGCACACATCTCCGCACATATAACCTGCACATGTCTCCGCACATATAACCTGCACACGTCTCCGCACATATAACCTGCACACGTCTCTGCACATATAACCTGCACACATCTCCGCACATATAACCTGTTCAAGGATAATACCGATAGTGTCACTGGATGGTAGTTGTCCTTCTAGATGGCACTACAGCCCAAACAGAAGGTTCAAAGGGTTCATCTGAGAGCAGCATAATGTAGGCAAAGAGACCCCGAATCCAGTGATGTATCACTTAGTTTACTGGGTGCAGCTGTTCTGACACAATCAAGAGTTTTGATATTTAGCAATGCAGCAGAGCTGAGAAAGATGTCCCCGCCCACAGCACAGCTGACCCCGCCCACAGCAGGCTCTGTATGTACATTTTAATAGACATTGATCTGCTAATCACAGGAGGGGCAGAGTCAGACAACAGGGCACAAGACAGCTAGTCACAGCAATGCTAATGTCCAAGTGATAAAACATTCAGTTTAAGTAAACAACAGCACAGAAGCTTGACATGTGACACATTGTTGAATTCTATGTTTTAACCCCCACAGCATTCTGTCCTTAGATTACAAATTACAAAGCAAAAACCTGCTGACAGATTCCCTTTAATCTATTACTAGTTACATCATACCAATGAGAAGCCACCTATCTGACCCAGGTATGAAACGTCAAACAATTGATGGCACTTATGTGTGTTTTGTGTGTAATACCGTGCCGGACACTGTTATATAGGCTCTATGGGTAGTAGTGTGGCTGCCCTGTTATTTAGGCTCCATGGGTAGTAGTGTGTCTGGCACTATTAAATAAGCTCTGTGGGTAGTAGTGTGTCTACAAAAAAGACTGACCCGTACGTCCAACAGGTGTGAACAGGTGCTAGTTAGTAGTAGTATGTCTGGCACTATTATTTGGATTCTGTACATAATACTATGTCTGTTATTATTTTGTAGGCTCTGTGGGTAGTAATGACCCTGGCACTGTTATATAGGCTCTGTGGTAGTAGTGTGGTTGGCACTTTTATATATGCTTTGTGGATAGTAGTGTGTCTGACACTATTATATGGACTCCGTATGTAATACTATTGCTGCCATTATTTTGTAGGCTCTGCAGGTAGTAGTGTGCATGGCACTGTTATATAGGCTCTGTGGGTAGTAGAGTGTCTGGCACTGTTATGTGTACTCTGTATGTAATACTATGGTTGCCATTATTTAGTAGGCTCTGTAGGTGGTAGTGTACTTCGCACTGTTATAAAGGCTCTATGGGTGTTAGTGTTTCTGACACTGTTATGTGGACTCTGAGGGTAGTAGTGTGTTTGACACTGTTATATACACTTTGTATGTAGTAATATGGCTGGCATTGTTGTTTAGGCTCTGTGGTCAGTAGCGTATCTGACATGAATGTAGACTCTTTGGGTAGTAGTGTGGCTGGCACTGTTAGGTGAGCGCTGTATTTAATACTATGGCTGACATGATTTTGTAGGCTCTGTGGGTAGTGGAGTGGCTGGCAATGTTATGTGTACTCTGAGGGTGATAGTATGGTTGACACTGTTATGTGGGCCCTTTTGCTAGTACTATGGCTATTATTGTTGTGAAGGCTCTGTGGGTAGTAGTGTATTTGACACTTATGTAGATTCTGTTAGTAGTAATGTGTCTGAGAGTTATATAGACTCTGTGGGTAGTAATATGGATGGCACTATTATGTGGACCCTTTGGCTAGTACTATGGCTGGCATTCTTGTGAAGGCTCTGTGGGTAGTAGTGTATCTGACACTTATGTAGATTCTGTTAGTAGTAATGTGTCTGAGAGTTATATAGACTCTGTGGGTAGTAATATGGATGGCACTGCTATGTGGGCCCTTTGGCTAGTACTATGGCTGGCATTCTTGTGAAGGCTCTGTGGGTAGTAGTGTATCTGACACTAATGTAGACTCTGTTGGTAGTAATGTGTTTCATACTTATGTAGACTCTGTGAGTAGTAATATGGATGACACTGTTATGTGGGCCCTTTTGCTAATACTATGGCTGTCATTGTTGTGAAGGCTCTGTGGGTAGTAGTGTATCTGACACTTATGAAGACTCTTTTGGTAGTAATGTGTCTGATAGTTATATAGTCTCTGTGGGTAGTAATATGGATGGCACTGCTATGTGGGTCCTTTGGCTAGTACCGTGTTTCCCCGAAAGTAGGACCCCCCCGAAAGTAAGGCAGGGTGGGGGTTTCGGGGGGGTCCGCCAATGTAGGGCACCCCCCGATTGTAAGGCAGGGTAGCGGGGGGGCCGGGGAATGTAAGGCCGCCTATGGGTGGTGGTCGCGGCGTAATGTAAGGCCGCATATGGGTGGGGGTCCCTGGGGAAAGTACAGGAACTTACCGCTGCCGCTGTTCCCTCGCTCCATCCAGGCCTTCTCCAGTCTCGTGCCACCCGTGGTCCGCCTCCGGTGAATGACCCCCGCAAGGCTCCCTGCTGGCCATCAGCTCGAGCTGTGATTGGCCAGTCAGCCGGCTCGCAGCTGATTGGCCCTCAGCTCGAGTTGCGATTGGCCAGTCAGCCGGCTCGCAGCTGATTGGCCCTCAGCTCGAGCTGCGATTGGCCAGTCAGCCGGCTCGCAGCTGATTGGCCCTCAGCTCGAGCTGCGATTGGCCAGTCAGCCAGCTCGCAGCTGATTGGCCGAAATCAGCCGCGACGTCACCGCCTGCAGGCTCGCTCCGATTTCGGTAAGTTCCGAAACTGTGTGTGTGTGTGTGTACGGTATGTGTATGGGTGCCGTATGGGGCTGTATGTGTCAGTGTGTGTGTGTGTGTACGGTACCGGTACGATATGTGTGTGGGTGCCGTGTGGGGCTGTACCGGTACCGTATGTGTCAGTGTGTGTGGTGGCAGAGTGGGGGGCAGAACCACTGTATGGGGAGGCTGCAGGGGGGAGGATGGGGTGGATGCCGGATCTCAAACAATGGGGAGGCTGCAGGGGGGAGGAAGGGGTGGATGCCGGATCTCAAACAATGGGGAGGCTGCAGGGGGGAGGAAGGGGTGGATGCCGGATCTCAAACAATGGGGAGGCTGCAGGGGGGAGGAAGGGGTGGATGCCGGATCTCAAACAATGGGGAGGCTGCAGGGGGGAGGAAGGGGTGGATGCCGGATCTCAAACAATGGGGAGGCTGCAGGGGGGAGGATTGTCATTTTTTTTTCCAATGTAAGGCCTCCCCCGAAAGTAAGGCAGGGTGGGACTTTTGGGGGTAAAATTAATGTAAGACCGGGCCTTACTTTCGGGGAAACACGGTATATATAAACCATAAGAGCCCCCTTATATAAAAAATATACTTTATTAATATTTTCAGAAAATATAAGTGCAAGTTAAAACTATAGGTGCATGGATTATAATTCGGGAATGGGTCCCTGGGCTCGTTCCCTGGTCTCTCCCTTCCTGGCCGTGGGGGTCGGCACCCTAATATGGACGCTGTGGTGCCCCCACTCAGCGTAGACAAGCCCTGGATGTCCCTTTACTGCAGACTAATTAGTGCTGCTATGCTCATGTGAGGGGTCTTACATAATATATAGTGATTAGTGATGAGCGAGTACTAAAAAGCTCGGGTGCTCGAAGCTCGGGCCGAGCCTCCCAAGATACTCGTGTACTCGGCCCGAGCAACGAGCCCAATGTTATCCTATGGGAGACCCGAGTATTTTTGTGAAATGACCTCCCGGCAGCATGGAGAAACCCTAAAAATGTCACAAAAGTCTCAGAAGAGTGCTCAAATGACATGGCAACAGCATGGGGAAGACCCCTTGAAGCATTTATCACTCAAAAGTCACAGCTGTGAACAATTTTGTCCGCGTTTTACGCCATTTTTACGGACTCACCAGAAAACCTTCCAAAATGACCCCAAAATGATTTTTCATGGCGGAAATGTTAAGGGCACATACCCAATAGTGAGATAGAGCTGGTGTATGTTACTTTTTGAGATCAATACATGAAAGATTTTACGTGAAAACATTGTGTGGCACTCCGATGTCCCTGAGAAGAGACGTACATGAAGGCCTCTTGAGTCTAATGTGCCCATTTTGAGGAAGTGAGTCTTTGTAGTATTTTCCTTTGCCAGGGCAGTCCTAAATTGTGAGGTTCACCAATGCCCCTGCATACAGACGTGCATGAGGGCCTCAAAACATTAAGTGTCCATTGTCAGGAAGTGGGTGTATTATAGTATAGCCCTTAGGCAGGGCAGCCAAAAATTGGGAGGCTCCACATTGTCCCTGGGTAGAGACGTGCATGAGGGCCTCAAAACATTAAGTGTCCATTTTAAGGAAGTGGGTGTATTTCAGTATAGCCCTTAGGCAGGGCAGCCAAAAATTGGGAGGCTCCACATTGTCCCTGGGTAGAGACGTGCATGATGGCCTTTAAACCTGAAGTGCCCATTGTAAGGAAGTGGGTCTATTTCAGTATAGCCCTTTGCCAGGGCAGCCAAAAATTGGGAGGCTCCACATTGTCCCTGGGTAGAGACGTGCATGAGGGCCTCAAAACATTAAGTGTCCATTGTCAGGAAGTGGGTGTATTATAGTATAGCCCTTAGGCAGGGCAGCCAAAAATTGGGAGGCTCCACATTGTCCCTGGGTAGAGACGTGCATGATGGCCTTTAAACCTGAAGTGCCCATTGTAAGGAAGTGGGTCTATTTCAGTATAGCCCTTTGCCAGGGCAGCCAAAAATTGGGAGGCTCCACATTGTCCCTGGGTAGAGACGTGCATGATGGCCTTTAAACCTGAAGTGCCCATTGTAAGGAAGTGGGTCTATTTCAGTATAGCCCTTTGCCAGGGCAGCCAAAAATTGGGAGGCTCCACATTGTCCCTGGGTAGAGACGTGCATGAGGGCCTCAAAACATTAAGTGTCCATTGTCAGGAAGTGGGTGTATTATAGTATAGCCCTTAGGCAGGGCAGCCAAAAATTGGGAGGCTCCACATTGTCCCTGGGTAGAGACGTGCATGATGGCCTTTAAACCTGAAGTGCCCATTGTAAGGAAGTGGGTCTATTTCAGTATAGCCCTTTGCCAGGGCAGCCAAAAATTGGGAGGCTCCACATTGTCCCTGGGTAGAGACGTGCATGAGGGCCTCAAAACATTAAGTGTCCATTGTCAGGAAGTGGGTGTATTATAGTATAGCCCTTAGGCAGGGCAGCCAAAAATTGGGAGGCTCCACATTGTCCCTGGGTAGAGACGTGCATGATGGCCTTTAAACCTGAAGTGCCCATTGTAAGGAAGTGGGTCTATTTCAGTATAGCCCTTTGCCAGGGCAGCCAAAAATTGGGAGGCTCCACATTGTCCCTGGGTAGAGACGTGCATGAGGGCCTCAAAACATTAAGTGTCCATTTTAAGGAAGTGGGTGTATTTCAGTATAGCCCTTAGGCAGGGCAGCCAAAAATTGGGAGGCTCCACATTGTCCCTGGGTAGAGACGTGCATGAGGGCCTCAAAACATTAAGTGTCCATTTTAAGGAAGTGGGTGTATTTCAGTATAGCCCTTAGGCAGGGCAGCCAAAAATTGGGAGGCTCCACATTGTCCCTGGATAGAGACGTGCATGATGGCCTTTAAACCTGAAGTGCCCATTGTAAGGAAGTGGGTCTATTTCAGTATAGCCCTTTGCCAGGGCAGCCAAAAATTGGGAGGCTCCACATTGTCCCTGGGTAGAGACGTGCATGAGGGCCTCAAAACATTAAGTGTCCATTTTAAGGAAGTGGGTGTATTTCAGTATAGCCCTTAGGCAGGGCAGCCAAAAATTGGGAGGCTCCACATTGTCCCTGGATAGAGACGTGCATGATGGCCTTTAAACCTGAAGTGCCCATTGTAAGGAAGTGGGTCTATTTCAGTATAGCCCTTTGCCAGGGCAGCCAAAAATTGGGAGGCTCCACATTGTCCCTGGGTAGAGACGTGCATGAGGGCCTCAAAACATTAAGTGTCCATTTTAAGGAAGTGGGTGTATTTCAGTATAGCCCTTAGGCAGGGCAGCCAAAAATTGGGAGGCTACACGTTGTCCCTGGGTAGAGACGTGCATGAGGGCCTCAAAACATTGTTCCCATTGCAAAGGAGCGGGTCTCCTGTCGTTGTAATGTCCATTCTGCAAAGAATGGGCGAAAAAATTTACCACTGGGGGTATACCTGAAACAAAGACCTAACTATTGTAACGGTCATCATGATGGCGCATGAGGAGAAGGAGGAGCAGTCCAGCGATTATCCAAAGTCGAGAAGTGTACCCATGGGTGAGTGGAGGTACATGGCAAACTTTAAATTCCGCTCTCATTTGCTGGTGGTGTGGTGAAGTCTGGCCCAATCCAACCCTTGTTCATCTTTATCAGAGTCAGCCTGTCAGCATTTTCAGTTGACAGGCGGGTGCGTTTATCTGTAATGATTCCACCTGCGGCACTAAAAACACGCTCTGACAAAACGCTAGCAGCAGGGCAGGCCAGGACTTCCAAGGCGTAGAGAGCCAATTCATGCCACGTGTCCAGCTTGGATACCCAATAATTGTAAGGCACAGAGGAATGTCGGAGTACAGTTGTTCGATCTGCAAGGTACTCCTTCAGCATCTGGGCAAACTTAGGATTTCTTGTGGCACTACCCCGCACCTCAGGGGCTGTGGTACGTGAGGGGCTGAGAAAACTGTCCCACATCTTAAAGACTGTTCCCCTACCTCTGGCGGATTGGACTTGTGCCTCTCTCGGCTGTACGCCTCGGTTGTCCACTGATTCCTGACCTATGCCGCTAGCGTTTTGTGAGGGGAATGCTTTGCCTACTTCCGTGAGTATGGCCTTCCGAAACTGCTGCATTTTGGTTGACCTCTCATCCACGGGAATAAGAGACAAAAAGTTCTCCTTGTAGCGTGGGTCTAACAGTGTTACCAACCAGTAATGATTGTCGGCCAAGATGTTCTTAACGCGAGGGTCACGAGACAGGCAGCTTACCATAAAGTCAGCCATGTGCGCCAGACTCTTAACAGCCAGGACTTCAGTAGCCTGACCAACAAGATGACTGAACATGCTGTCCTCCTCCTCCTCCTCCTCCTCCTCCTCCTCATCTACCCTGTCCTCTGGCCAGCCACGCTGAATCGAGGATATGACTGGTGTGCATGTCATATCCTCAATTTGGCCGGAGAGTTGCTCCATGTCTTCATCCTCCTCCTCGTCATAGTCCTCCACTGCACGTTGTGATGAGACGAGGCTGGGCTGTGTGTTATCACCCACACCCACTACTGTTTCTTGCTGCAACTCATCGCGCTCCGCCTGCAATGCATCATGTTTGTTTTTCAAAAGGGACCGTTTTAGAAGGCAGAGTAGCGGTATGGTGACGCTAATAATGGCGTCATCACCACTCACCATCTTGGTGGAGTCCTCAAAGTTTTGGAGGATGGTACATAGGTCTGACATCCATCTCCACTCCTCAGGTGTTATGTGTGGAGTTTGACCCATTTCCCGACGGCTTAGGTGATGCAGGTACTCAACAACTGCCCTCTTCTGCTCACATATCCTGACCAACATGTGCAGAGTTGAATTCCAACGCGTGGGGACATCACACACCAGTCTGTGAGCCGGAAGATGCAAACGGCGCTGAAAGCCGGCAAGGCCGGCTGAAGCAGTAGGTGACTTTCGAAAATGTGCAGACAGGCGGCGAACTTTTACCAGCAGATCAGACAGCTCTGGGTATGACTTTATAAACCGCTGAACCACGAGGTTGAGCACATGGGCCACGCATGGAACATGTGTCAGCTGGCCTCGCCTCAAAGCCGCCACCAGGTTCCGGCCATTGTCACAAACGACCTTTCCTGGCTTTAGGTTCAGAGGTGTGAGCCAGTGATCTGCCTGCTGTTTCAGAGCTGTCCACAGCTCTTCTGCATTGTGGGGTTTGTCACCTATGCAGATTAGCTTCAGCACAGCCTGTTGCCGCTTCGCCGAGGCAGTGCTGCAGTGCTTCCAGCTTGTGACTGGTGTGGAGGGCACAGTGGATGAGGATGCGCAGGAGGAGGAGGAGGCTGAAGAGCATGACATTCCGGAGCTGTAGAGTGTGGGTGAAACACTGACTGAGGTAGGGCCTGCAAACCTTGGTGTGGGAAGGACGTGTTCCGTCCCTCGCTCAGACTGGGTCCCAGCTTCCACAATATTAACCCAGTGTGCCGTCAACGAGATGTAGCGGCCTTGCCCACAAGCACTTGTCCACGTGTCTGTGGTTAGGTGGACTTTGGGTGAAACAGCGTTGTTCAGGGCACGTGTGATGTTTTGTGACACGTGGTTATGCAACGCGGGGACGGCACACCGGGAGAAATAGTGGCGGCTGGGGACCGAGTAACGTGGGACAGCTGCCGCCATCAGGTCACGGAATGCTTCTGTCTCCACCAGCCTAAAAGGCAACATTTCCAGCGCAAGCAGTCGCGAAATGTTAGCATTTAGAACTGTGGCATGTGGGGTGTTGGCAGTGTATTTGCGCCTGCGTTCAAAGGTTTGCTGAATGGATAACTGAACGCTGCGCTGGGACAAGGACGTGCTTGATGATGGTGTTCTTTCTGCGTAGGCAACTGCAGGTGCAGGAGTGGAGGAGGCTTGTTCGCAGGCAGCATGGACAGAGGATTGGCTCGCATGCACAACCAGCGAAGACGTAGCAGTGACATCAGCAAGCACTGCTCCTCGACTCTGTTGTACTTCCCACAAAGTCGGGTGCTTGGCTGACATGTGCCTGATCATGCTGGTGGTGGTCAGGCTGCTAGTTTTGGTACCCCTGCTGATGCTGGCACGGCAGGTGTTGCAAATGGCCTTTTTTGAATCATCTGGATCCAACTTAAAAAACTGCCAGACTCGTGAAGACCTAACATTTGTACAGGCACCTTGTGTCGTCGTGTTGTTACGGGGAACGGTTGCCTGACTTCTGCCTGGGACCACCACCCTGCTTCTTACTGCCTGTTGTGATGCTACGCCTCCCTCCCCCTGTGCACTGCTGTCCTCGCTCTGCATATCCTCCTGCCAGGTTGGGTCAGTTACTGGATCATCCACCACGTCGTCTTCCTCTTCCGCACCCTGCTCCTCCTCCTGACTTGCTGACAATTGTGTCTCATCATCGTCCACCACTTGTTGAGACACGTTGCCAACTTCGTGAGAACGTGGCTGCTCAAATATTTGGCTATCTGTACAGACGATCTCCTCATGACCCACTTCAATATGAGCTGGCGAGAGGCCAGAATGTGTGAATGGAAACGTGAACAGCTCTTCCGAGTGTCCAAGTGTGGGATCATTAATGTCCGAGGAGGACGTGTACTCAGCCTGGTGGTAGGAAGGAGGATCAGGTTCAGAAATGTGCGGTGCAGTATCACGGCTACTGACACTTGACCGTGTGGAAGACAGAGTGTTTGTGGTGGTGCCAATCTGACTGGAAGCATTATCCGCTATCCAACTAACAACCTGTTGACACTGGTCTTGGTTCAAGAGCGGTGTACTGCTGCGGTCCCCAAGAATTTGGGACAGGACGTGCGAGCGACTAGATGTGGCCCTTTGTTGTGGCGAAATTAGAGCTTGCCCACGACCTCGGCCTCTGCCTGCACCACCATCACGTCCACTTCCTTGTTCCTTGCCAATGCCCTTGCGCATTTTGCAATGCTGTGCACTGCTGACGTGTATATTCACTACTTGTGCGTTATATCAAAGTTTCTGGAAATTGCACACCAGTGCACCTGTACGCTGCCACCAACAGGCACACACGTGCGGTTTTAAAAACCAAGCACGGACGCAATAATAACCTAACACAGGTTTTAGGAGCAAAAATTAAGAACTCTGACACTATCAGCCACTGCTGACTGACGTGTATTATACACTACACTTGTGCGTTATATAATAGTTTGGTAAACGCACACCAGTGCACCTGTACGCTGCCACCAACAGGCACACACGTGCGGTTTTAAAAACCAAGCACGGACGCAATAATAACCTAACACAGGTTTTAGGAGCAAAAATTAAGAACTCTGACACTATCAGCCACTGCTGACTGACGTGTATTATACACTACACTTGTGCGTTATATAATAGTTTGGTAAACGCACACCAGTGCACCTGTACGCTGCCACCAACAGGCACACACGTGCGGTTTTAAAAACCAAGCACGGACGCAATAATAACCTAACACAGGTTTTAGGAGCAAAAATTAAGAACTCTGACACTATCAGCCACTGCTGACTGACGTGTATATTCACTACTTGTGCGTTATATCAAAGTTTCTGGAAATTGCACACCAGTGCACCTGTACGCTGCCACCAACAGGCACACACGTGCGGTTTTAAAAACCAAGCACGGACGCAATAATAACCTAACACAGGTTTTAGGAGCAAAAATTAAGAACTCTGACACTATCAGCCACTGCTGACTGACGTGTATTATACACTACACTTGTGCGTTATATAATAGTTTGGTAAACGCACACCAGTGCACCTGTACGCTGCCACCAACAGGCACACACGTGCGGTTTTAAAAACCAAGCACGGACGCAATAATAACCTAACACAGGTTTTAGGAGCAAAAATTAAGAACTCTGACACTATCAGCCACTGCTGACTGACGTGTATTATACACTACACTTGTGCGTTATATAATAGTTTGGTAAACGCACACCAGTGCACCTGTACGCTGCCACCAACAGGCACACACGTGCGGTTTTAAAAACCAAGCACGGACGCAATAATAACCTACTAACAGGTTTTTTTGGGGAGCGACAATTACAGTACAGACAAGTCAGACACTATCTGGACTGTTTTACACTGTGTACACCAGCCCCAGATATGAAGGCTGGTATACGGTCACCACTACCCTGCCTGCCTGCCTGCCTGTATACTGCTACAATAGTCCTGACAAGGACTCTTTTGGTCACTAGCCTGTATTCAGACCTGGCTATACCCTGCCTGTATATAGCAACAATAGTCCTGAGAAGGACTCTGCTACTGTACTCCGACCTGGCTATACCCTGCCTGCCTGTATACAACTAGAATAGTCCTGAGAAGGACTTTTGGTCACACTGTTTGCAGCCCTGCAACTGAAAAAGCTATAAAGGGCCGCAAAGCTTTCCCTGAATCAGCGACACTCTCCCTACACTCACTGTCAGAATAGCTGTGAGCAGAGCACAGCGCGCCGGCCGATATAAAGGCTCGGTGACGCTGTGCAGGCCGGCCAATCACTGCAATTCCACAACTAACAGGGCTGTGGCATTGCAGTGGTCTGCCAGCCAATCCCTGCATGAGGGCTGGCTCTCAAAAGAGCGCCAACATGCAGAAATGAAGACCACGAGTAAAGCACGAGTATCGCGAGATTACTCGGTCCCCGCCGAGCAGCCCGAGTACAGTGATACTCGTGCGAGTACCGAGTAGTGACAAGCATGCTCGCTCATCACTAATAGTGATACACACACATGCCTCTCACAATACTATCCGTTAGGATCAGGGGTACTAATAGATCTGATATCAGATTCCTCCTTCTTTTTCCCATAGATATATATATATTCTCAATACAGCAGATATAGAGTGCAGTTTTTGAGGTAAAGGGAACTAGTCAAGGGTACAGTCTTTTTTCCTATGCAACCTCATATAGATGTATCATCTGTGATAAATTGGCTCAATGGCCTGTCCTTTGCCGTCAACCGCGGCTCTCTGCCCAACGCGTTTCCCCTCCAGGACTTCCAATCAAACGGAGGTTCCTCAGGGGCTGTCCATAATGGGGTCATAAACACGATTTAATTTTGTTCACAACATCAACAAGTAAAATTGGTCCTTCAGTGAGGATTTTCGTAATCATAGCCAATAAAGCCTGCATAGATGCATTTGCTGGGCGTCTGATAATGATGCCGGAGATGATTTTCGCCTTCTGACAGGTCCGACTGTATAGATGTGTATGCTGGACGTCTGGCGATCAGGTCAGTGGATGGTGGACGCCTCCTTTGGCTAGTACTATGGCTGGCATTGTTGTGAAGGCTCTGTGGGTAGTAGTGTATCTGACACTTATGAAGACTTTGTTGGTAGTAATGTGTTTGATACTTATATAGACTCTGTGGGTAGTAATATGGATGGCATTGCTATGTGGGCCCTTTGGCTAGTACGATGGCTGGCATTATTGTGAAGGCTCTGTGGGTAGTAGTGTAACTGACACTTATGTAGACTATAATGTGTCTGATACTTATATAGACTCTGTGGGTAGTAATATGGAGGGCACTGCTATGTGGGCCCTTTGGCTAGTAATATGTCTGGTATTGTTGTGAAGGCTCTGTGGGTAGTAGTGTATCTGACACTTATGAAGACTCCGTTGGTAGTAATGTGTTTCATACTTATATAGTCTCTGTGGGTAGTAATATGGATGGCACTGCTATGTGGGCCCTTTGGCTAGTAATATGTCTGGTATTGTTGTGAAGGCTCTGTGGGTAGTAGTGTATCTGACACTTATGAAGACTCCGTTGGTAGTAATGTGTTTCATACTTATATAGTCTCTGTGGGTAGTAATATGGATGGCACTGCTATGTGGGCCCTTTGGCTAGTAATATGTCTGGTATTGTTGTGAAGGTTCTGTGGGTAGTAGTGTATCTGACACTTATGTAGACTATAATGTGTCTGATACTTATATAGACTCTGTGGGTAGTAATATGGATGGCACTGCTATGTGGGCCCTTTGGCTAGTAATATGTCTGGTATTGTTGTGAAGGCTCTGTGGGTAGTAGTGTATCTGACACTTATGAAGACTCCGTTGGTAGTAATGTGTTTCATACTTATATAGTCTCTGTGGGTAGTAATATGAATGGCACTGCTATGTGGGCCCTTTGGCTAGTACTATGGCTGGCATTATTGTGAAGGCTCTGTGGGTAGTAGTGTATCTGACACTTATGAAGACTTTGTTGGTAGTAATGTGTTTGATACTTATATAGACTCTGTGGGTAGTAATATGGATGGCACTGCTATGTGGGCCCTTTGGTTAGTACTATGGCTGGCATTATTGTGAAGGCTCTGTGGGTAGTAGTGTATGTGACACTTATGTAGACTATAATGTGTCTGATACTTATATAGACTCTGTGGGTAGTAATATGGATGGCACTGCTATGTGGGCCCCGAAATGACACATTCAGCTCTGCTACATCTGAGATACACAGAATTCATCCCGGTATATGTGAGCCAGTCTCAGGATACTTTATCTACAGTAGATCTCAGTAATCAGAAGCCCCCGATTGTCTTCACTACCGCCCCCTAGAGCACGATTCTGGAAATGTCATTTTTGCACTACTCTATGATAGAAAATCCTGATTATCGCCCGTGGTTTATCCTTCCGTGGACACCAATAAAAGAACATCACCAGATTTCTGTATGACAAGGTAATTACACTAAAATGTCAGGATGATAAACTGTGATTGTGAATACGAAATCAAATATTATGTCCCGTATCTGAGAGTCGAACTGCACAGACGGCAGAGATAAAGCAGATTCCTCCCGATATGCTTCTACCAAATGTCACCTGTCAATCACAGCGAGACTTCGGTGTCTGCAGAACTTCTTCAAAACAAACGCTATTGATCAACTCCCCCCGGTGAAGGCAGCTGACAGCTCTACACAAATGGACCCCAAAAATACCCGAATTCTGCAGAAAAACATGATGTTTGTTTTCTGCAAATGTAGCGAATGATTGTCCGCTGGATGGATTCGGATTGTCAGGTGCAACAATTGTATCAGTTCCCATTCCAGGGCGTTACACATTCATCATGGCTCTCGTAGCGGACACTCGATGTGGTGCCAATATCAATAGGTGAAGGAGATGAAGATCCCGGGGAGGAGAAAGACAGCGGCTAAACACTTACTCCATCAGACGGAGCATGGGTAATATCACTACGGGAGGACACATCTCTGGCAACGATACAATGACACAGAAGGAGGCCCTTTGCAAGAGCAATATATGGGGCCTTTGCAACATTATGCACCACTGAATATGTCTGTAGCAAATGCCGCTTACGGCTTTGGAGGTGGATGGTGCACCCCTGTCCCAGGGGCAAAACAATTGCGATCTTAAGGATTGCGACCGGGCCCAGAGGTGCAGGGGGCCTGTTGGCACCAGCTTCAGCTGGATGTGCGTCTGAGGTCGCACATCCAGCTGAATTGCATTGAGGTGCAGAGACCCATCGGTACCTACACTGTGATACACACTGACGGCCAAACAAAAGCCAGCAGCTTTCAGCGGTGTTCCCCTGACTGAGGAGGCACATGACAGTGACATCATGCATTACCATGGCACGAACGCCAATCAAAGCTGCTGGCCACTGCGGGCCGGCTATAGAAAAGGATGACGCGTGACGTGAGAGCCAGGGAGGGTGAGTACTGTATATACTAGAAAGGGCCCAAGAGACGATCATATATACAAGGAGGTGGACAGTATATATCAGGAGGGGCCTAGGAGAGGGACAGTATATACCAGGAGGGGGACAGTATATACCAGGAGGAACACAGGAGAGGGACAGTATATACCAGGAGGGGGACAGTATATACCAGGAGGGACCCAGGAGAGGGACAGTATATACCAGGAGGGGGACAGTATATACCAGGAGGGACCCAGGAGAAGGACAATATATACCAGGAGGGGGACACTATATACCAGGAGGGACCCAGGAGAGGGACAATATATACCAGGAGGGGGACACTATATACCAGGAGGGACCCAGGAGAAGGACAATATATACCAGGAGGGGGACACTATATACCAGGAGGGACCCAGGAGAGGGACAGTGTTTACCAGGAGGGACCCAGGAAAGCAACAGTATATACCAGGAGGGACCCAGGAGAGGGATAGTATATACCAGAATTGAGACAGTATATACCAGGATGGGGACAGTATATACCAGGATAGGTACGGGGAGGAATACCAGGATAGAGTGACAGTATATACCAGGATGGGGGGACATATTTACTAGGCCATTGGTATACAGAAAATGGCAACCATACCACTAAGTCAATCCTTAGAGCATCATGCACCATCATTAGCAAAAGACTGAAGTCTACTGGGGGTTGTAGTTTCACAACAGCAGAAAGGGCATCTGACCGCTGCATCACATGGGGATGGCCAATGGCGTCTTCCGGGTACGTCGATGGCTGCAGATCTGTATATTTATGATGATATCCAACTGCAAAATTGCATGGGGTTTGGTGGGGGTTGTAGGTTTGGTGGGGAAGCACACATGAGAGATGATTGCAGCTGATGAGGAAGAACATTTTGCAGCTCAATCGATCATCACAGAACCAACACTAATAGACGCCCGGGGGTTGTAGTTTTGCAGCGATTGTTGGAGACCACTGCAGTCCACGAGGCCGGGCTGCAGATGGTCATATCTGTGTGATAATATAGCAGTCTACAACCTTTTACTCTTCAGCCTTTGCAAATCTACTATTTCCAGCCAGGGCATGCTGGGGCTGTAGATAGAGAGGAGAGTTATGGGTTGGAGACGACTGTAGAACATGAGGATGGACAGATCGCAGCAACATGCCCCATCATTGATAAAGTGCTTTGCAATAAATTATTTTTGACACGTGTATATTAGCATACAAGGCAGTGATTGTATATGTTCTCAAATTTACAATATATCAAGAAAAACTTGAAAAAATGATGAAAAATACAAGTGAAACTGTGGATAAATGAGAAGATGCAATTAGACGGTCATTGTACCTATGGAAGCCTTATGAGTCCTACTGAGGATTACTGGACAATATAATAGTGCCATAGTATCACCTCATATAATTACATATATAGATACATGTATAACTCTTTATGGATACGTTGTTTGTTTCTATTCTTTTTCTATAGCTCTAGGGGACAATACAAAAAGGGGATAAAATAAAGCAAAATGGAGAAAAGAAGGCCGTATAGGCCAATGATGCTGGAGGTGGGCCATGCTCCATTAATCAAGCTCCCATGGTGTATAATGGTGGAGTAGACGACGTCAGTGGCACGTGAACACACATCATCACCTGGAAGTCATTCCCATCCTTACTATAGGCTCATTGCCAATAAACCACCCATACGATGATGCCTAGGATCCCATGGATATTGATACCATGGTGTCTAGGTGGGCTTGCACATTGGCCCACTGCCCACCAGTAGACAGTGTTAGGTCGTCATGCGGTGTATATTAGAAAAAAGGGATTTTTAAGGAATATGTAGCCCACAGGCCCCCAGCAATGCCCTCTGCTATTACCTAAATGTGATGTCAAAGAATGTGAGGTCAAAAAACAGGGAAATGGTAGACCCTACAGCATTGATCTTTGGCCATAGTTGTTGGAAATTATAGCTGAAACAATGTAATAACAACTACAGGATGGCAGGGCATGCTGGGAGTTGTAGTTTTGCAACATGGGGAAGAATGCATGGAGGGGAAGATATCCTTAATAATGGTAGAATCGAAAGAGACACCAGGAACCAACTGGCAGGTCAACGATTGCCATTAACGTTGGGTTCTATAGAAATGTCTAAGAGAATATATTTCTATGGAATATTCAACCTATTGAGGTCTTATTGGATCAAGAGAACCAGATTCAAGACAATGATGGAACCGATGGTCTCGATCATCTACATCATCTACAATGGAGTCTATAGATGGTCTCGATCATCTACATCTCTACAATGGGGTTTATAGATGGTCTCGATCATCTACAATGGGATCTATAGATGGTCTTGATCATCTACATCATCTACAATGGGGTCTATAGATGGCCTCAATCATCTACAATGGGATCTATAGATGGTCTCGATCATCTACATCATCTACAATGAGGTCTCTAGATGGTCTTGATTATCTACATCTTCAATGGGATCTATAGGTGGTCTCGATCATCTACATCATCTACAATGGGGTCTATTGATGGTCTTGATTATCTACATCTACAATGAGGTCTATAGATGGTCTCAATCATCTACATCATCTACAATGGGGTTTATAGATGGTCTCGATCATCTACAATGGGATCTATAGATGGTCTTGATCATCTACATCATCTACAATGGGGTCTATAGATGGCCTCAATCATCTACAATGAGGTCTATAGATGGTCTCAATCATCTACATCTTCTACAATGGGGTCTATAGAAGCTTCCACAATGTCACAACCTGGATTTCATGGATTTTGTTGGTCGCACCCCATGTTGAGCCCATAAATTCCAATGATAAGAAACAAATAAGATCTAAGTTGTCACATTCTACACGCAGGAGACGCACACAGTGTCGGCCATTCATTTTCTTAATATATTTTTCTTCTTTGCTGCAGAGAATCTGTTATTTTCATGGACCTTCCTGAATAATTTGCACATTCAGAAATTATGGAGACGGCCATTGTTATACGCCAGCCCCAACATCAATGCACATTCACCAAGGTCTCAGTAAGACAGAGAGTCCCTTGTATCGGGGGACACATGAGACCTTTCAGACACTGAGCTCATTCCCTGCGAGATCACCCTTGGCATCTTCAGATTGTCATTGTGGGGGGCTCCCCTGATTCGTTACACCCAGGGGTCCATATTAACCCGTGAAACACCACTTATGCTGACATCTGATGGCTTTAGTAGAAATTCCCAATGTAAAGTAATCAAGTGAAAAACAGTTCTTCACTGACGTTGTAACCTTTAAGAAAATGCAAAAGTAATAAATGATTTTATCAGATTTGGCAAAAATTGGGCAATTATGTACAGCTTGTACATCAGCCCGGGGATATCGGTACAGAAGGTGGCAGCAAAAGTTATTACTCTCATCACACATCTATATACTGCTGGGATATTAGGGTCAATCCTGCGCTGATAGATGCATGGATGGATGGATGGATAGGAAGATGGATAGATGTTTAGATGGGTAGATGGATAGATGGATGATGGATGGATGGATGGATATCCATCCATGGATAGATAGATGATAGATGGGTAGATGGATGGATGGGTGGATATGGATGGATGGATGGTTGGATGGGAGGGTGGATGGATGGATGGATGGATGGATGGATGGTTGGATGGGTGGGTGGATGGATGGATGGATGGATGGATAGATGGATGGATAGATGGATAGATGGATAGATAGATGGATGGATGGATGGATGGATGAATAGATTCTTCCTTTTGATATTTTCAGTCTTACATTATGGTGACTACTGATCAGGAACGGACAGATCGTTGGTGTAGCTTGTGCAGCCGGACAGGTGCCTGACAGGTAGGGGGACTACAACCACCTCCAATGCAGGTGGAATTTTGCACTATAATAAAATTTTGGACTGCATAGGGCCCTAGTTCTTCCACAGGGGCCCTCACCTATCTGTGTCCACCAGTGCTACAGATGTAACATTGTATAAGGCCTTTTTAGTGATCACACAAAGTGAGATACATAGAGTTTCCCTGATGCCCATAAAACTTCATTTCCCCCCTAAGCTCCCTGCTCCCCTCCCCCGGTCCGTTCCCATACAGGCAGAATACAGCTGATCCCCATGGAGTTCTGCTCCCGAATGCACAACTGCGGCTGCGATTCTGATACAAATCTCCCTACTGAGCCTCCCCCGGTCCCCAGTAATGAATGGCCGGGTCTGGAGCCTCCTCTGGTCCCAAGTAATGAATGGTCAGCTCTGGAGCCTCCTACGGTCCCCAATTATGAATGGCCGCATCTGGAGCCTCCTCTGGTCCCCAGTAATGAATGGTTGGCTCTAGAGGTTACAGTGTGTTGAGCCTCCTCCAGTCCCCGGTATGAATGGCTGGCTCTGGAGGGCATATTGTAGTCCCAGTAATGAATGGCCAGCTCCGGAGCCTCTACTGGTCCCCAGTAATGATTGGCCGGCTATGGAGGGCACATTGTGGTCCCAGTAATAAATGGCCGATTCTAGAGCTTCCTCTGGTCCCCAATAATGAATGGCCGGCTCTGGAGGGCACATTGTGGTCCTAGTAATGAATGGCTGGCTCTGGAGCCTCTACCGGTCCCCAGTAATGAATGGCCGACTCTGGAAGACACATTGTGCTGAGCCTCCACCAACCCTCAGTAATGAATGGCTGGCTCTGGAGGACACATTGTGGTCCCCATTATCACTGGCTGGCTCAGGAGGTTACATTATGGTCCCCAGTAATGATTGGCCGGCTCTGGAGGACACATCATGGTCCCCAGTAATGAGTGGCCAGCTCTTGAGGTTACATTGTGGTCCCCACTAATGAATGGCGGGCTCTGGAGGAAACGTCATGGTCCCCATTATCAATGGCTGGCTCTGGAGGTTACATTATGGTCCCCAGTAATGAATGGTCAGCTCTGGAGGTTACATTGTTGTCCCCAGTAATGAATGGCTGGCTCTGGAGGTTACATTATGGTCCCCAAAAATGAATGGCCGGCTCTGGAGGGCACATTGTGGTCCCCCTTATGAATGGCCGGCTCCGGAGGGCAAATCGTGGTCCCCCTTATGAATGGCCGGCTCTGGAGTACACATCGTGGTCCCCATTATTAATGGCTGGCTCTGGAGGTTACATTATGGTCCCCAGTAATGAATGGCCGGCTCTGGAGGTTACATTGTGGTCCCTAGTAATGAATGGCCGTCTCTGGAGGGCACATTGTGGTCCCCCTTATGAATAGCCGGCTCTGGAGGATACATCGTGGTCCCCAATATTAATGGCTGGCTCTGGAGGTTACATTATGGTCCTCAGTAATGAATGGCCGGCTCTGGAGGGCACATTGTGGTCCTCAGTAATGAATGGCCGGCTCTGGAGGGCACATTGTGGTCCCCCTTATGAATGGCCGTCTCTGGAGGTTACATTATGGTCCTCAGTAATGAATGGCCGGCTCTGGAGGGCACATTATGGTCCTCAGTAATGAATGGCCGGCTCTGGAGGGCACATTGTGGTCCTCAGTAATGAATGGCCGGCTCTGGAGGGCACATTGTGGTCCCCCTTATGAATGGCCGGCTCTGGAGGGCACATTGTGGTCCCCCTTATGAATGGCCGGCTCTGGAGGGCACATTGTGGTCCCCCTTATGAATGGCCGGCTCTGGAGGGCACATTGTGGTCCCCCTTATGAATGGCCGGCTCTGGAGGGCACATTGTGGTCCCCCTTATGAATGGCCGGCTCTGGAGGGCACATTGTGGTCCCCCTTATGAATGGCCGGCTCTGGAGGTTACATTATGGTCCTCAGTAATGAATGGCCGGCTCTGGAGGGCACATTATGGTCCTCAGTAATGAATGGCCGGCTCTGGAGGGCACATTGTGGTCCTCAGTAATGAATGGCTGGCTCTGGAGGGCACATTGTGGTCCCCCTTATGAATGGCCGGCTCTGGAGTGTAGACTTTGTGCTGAGCTGCTGCACAATCTCTGGAGAACGTCTCCTGCTGCTCAGGGTTCTGCCTTTTGGCCAAAACAGCCCATGTGTAAAACATCTATTCTGCTCCATAAATCTCCTCTGTTCTTTGAAATCCAGGCAACATTTATGTTAATGTGCGGACATGACCCCAACAGGGTTTCTTAAGAGAGCAGCTTCTGGTCACTGCAGTAATTACTTCATAAAGACACAGCCTAAAATCCCTCAATAGACTCCAACAATAATTGAATGATTTCCACCAAAATGGACCGATTTATCCCAGCCGGTCTTTTCCCCTACAACCTTTTTTTCTGATTTCTTCTCTGACAATGCACAACTGAATTAAACTCCCAAACTGGGGATTAGTGGTTGTACTGGCGCAGAGGAGAGCTCCCACCATCGGGGTCAGGTCCCTCTAGGGGTTTGTCATTCTCAGGATTTCTAAACCCAAGACACACAATGGCAGAGAAAGCCCATGTCCCCCCCTTTCCACATTCCACCACCTATCTACTCAATAGCACCATATCGGCTCTTCCATTATGGACTGAAGACCTTTCTATTCTACATTTATGGTAGTTAGATCATGAAAAGAGACATAAATCACCCTAGATGTTGGGAAGATTCAGCCTGCAATGGGCTGTGTGCTAAGATTCCCATTATTATGCTCCTCACATGCCACCATTAGAGATAGGGGGGACCAGCAGCAGATAGGGGGGGGGGGCACAGATACCCTACAATAGTGCATGGACTTAACAGGTAAGACAAACTGGCAGCATCACCTCCACCACAATCCATGCATATTTAATGCAGCCTTAGGCTACAGGTGTAACGGATCATGCAGGGGCTAAGGGGTTAAGACTAGTGCAAAACCTAAAATTACACTTGTGCATGCATTTACAAATACCCACCCTTTTTGGGGGGTGGAAGGGTCTCCAAACCCATGTGATTGCAGATAAGGAGAGGTACCTACTGTGTCAGGACAGGATCCAGGTGCACATCCAGGGTATATAACAGCCGAAGATGTGGAAATTGACCATAGGAGCCAACGTTGGTACACCATGCCCCCAGATTAGTAGTATTCCAGCCCTTCGTGTTCATTTAACTCTGCCTCCAACTTGAAAATTATTGTACAGGGTTCATAAGAATATAAAAAACACAAAAAAACGCATGACCTGGTCTTCAAACTTTCACTGTCCAAGGTGCTGAAATTAAACCCAAGCAGCTCCTTCCACCTGAGGTCCAAGGCAGGAGGACAATGATGGAAGCCTCAGTCTGCACCTTTTGGGTTCCAATCCATCCCTGGTCCACATGAAGCCTCCGATCTTCATGGTTATCCCACAGCTTCCATAACTCATCGGCTTGTCTGGGTCCAGCCAAATCCCAAGAAGAAACTTTCACCCTTTCCAAAAGACCTGATTAAATTTCCAATCACAGCCCAGTGCAGCTCTGCATGGTGGTGGCGGTGGTGGCTCCTGCTTTTCTTCCTCTTCTTCTTTCTCACCCTGCCTTTCTCCCTATTTCTTGGATCCTGTAATCCTGATGCCCAAACTCCAGGCATTCAGTGTTCTCCTTCTGCTCAGCCTCCTCTGCAATTTCATTATATCACATTCACTGGGAGATGCAGCCTGCAATAAATCCTTCAGCCTTGCTTGGAAGCACCTGGTGGATCGTGTAGCTTTTTTTTTTATATCATTCCTGGTTGATGATGATGAGATTGGGATAGAGGAGAGAAAAAAAAAATCCTGAATTGAGTGGGATCTGTCTCCGCATGGGGTGCCTTGTCGGAGGGGAAGGCTTAATTTAGGGATTCTTCCATGCATTCTCCATAGAATTCTGCATTCGCCTCCTGGAAACTACAATCCATGCCTGTGATGTGTCAACCAGTGGATCCTTCTATTTCAGGCAAATCCTTCTCAGCTCAGCCCCCTCCGCTCAGGAAAACAGGAGGAAAAAACTACTTAATTTTCAGCAGCATATCCACAAATCAGGCTCGTTCCAGCAGAGAAACGCGCAATTCTTGCAGCAGAGCTCGCTTTACTCCTCAGTCTCCGGCCAGATGAACATGGATCTTGCAATAACTCCTTATTGCAATTTCAGATTTCACATCTAGTGAAGCTTTGCTTCTTTCTCTCACTCCCTCCTTCCCTCCCTCATTCCCCCCCTTCCCTCAACCTTTTCCTATCCGCTTTCCCTTTTCCCTTTTTTTTCTCTCTTCACCTCCCTCTCCCACTTTTTTTTTTCCTCCTTTTCTCTGCTTGTGATGAATAAAATACAATTACCCAATTACCTCCCATCATCTTTGCACTGATTGGTCAATTGCATTAACACTTAATGTCTTTGAATAAGGGAATGAAGCCAACTGGTGGTGCAGCGCTGCCACCTACCTGTCACCGTGTGGCACTGCAGGTGCCCACAACTTGTGCCTTACACACACATAAACATGCAGTTGTTGTCAATGCTGGATTTTCTGCACCCTGATTTGGATAAGCTTTAAATTGGGAGAAAAATAAGCAGCAAATCCCCCAAAAAACCCAAAGACATTCCTATTTGCATGGCTACAAAGGAGTGCAGATAATTGCCACTATTGTGTCTCCTATATAAATAATAAATACTATTGTGTCTTATACTTAAACACTATATACTGCAGTGTCTTATATTTAAATAAATACTATTTGTCTTATATTTAAATAATAATTTCTACATGTCGTATATTTAAATTATAAATACTATTGTGTCTTATACTTAAACACTATATACTATAGTGTCTTATATTTACATAATAAATACAATTGTGTCATTTAAATAATAAATATTATTTGTCGTATATTTAAACAATAAATAATATTGTGTCTTATATTTAAATAATAAATACTATTTGTCTTATATTTAAATAATAAATACTATTGTGTCATATATTTAAATAATAAATACTATTGTGTTGTATATTTACATAATAAATACTATTTTAACTTATATTTAAATAATAAATACTATTGTGTCTTATATTTTAATAATATATACTTTTGTGTCTTATATTTAAATAATATATACTTTTGTGTCTTATATTTAAATAATAAATACTCATGTGTCTTATATTTAAATAATAAATACTATTGTGTCTTATATTTAAATAATAAATACTATTTGTCTTATATTTAAATAATAAATACTATTGTGTCTTATATTTAAATAATAAATACTATGTTTCGTATATTTACATAATACATACTATTGTGTTGTATATTTAAATAATAAATACTATTGTGACTTATATTTAAATAATAAATAATATTGTGTCTTATATTTAAATAATAAATACTATAATGTCTTATGTTTACATAATAAATACTATTATGTCTAATACATAAATAATAAATACTATTGTTTCGTATATTTAAATAATAAATACTATGGTGTCTTATATTTACATAATAAATATTAGTTATCATATATTTAAACAATAAATACTATTGTGTCATATATTTAAATAATAAATATTATTGGTTGTATATTTAAACAATAAATAATATTGTGTCATATTTAAATAATAAATACTATGTGTTGCCATAGATTTACATAATAAATTGTATTGGATATATTGTAGGGCACATGGCGGGATTGTAGGGCACATGGTGGGATTGTAGGGCACATGGTGGGATTGTAGGGCAAATGGTGGGATTGTAGGGCACATGGTGGGATTGTAGGGCACATGGCAGGATTGTAGGGAACATGGTGGGATAGTAGGGCACATGGCAGGATTGTAGGGCACATAGCAGGATTGTAGGGTACACTCTGGGGTTGTAGGGCTCATGACGGGATTGTAGGGCACATGGCGGGATTGTAGGGCACATGGCGGGATTGTAGGGCACATGGTGGGACAGTAGAGCACATGGCAGGATTGTAGGGCACATGGCAGGATTGTAGGGCACATGGTGAGATAGTAGGGCACATGGCAGGATTGTAGAGCACATGGCAGGATTGTAGGGCACATGGCAGGATTGTAGGGCACATGGCAGGATTGTAGGGCACATGGTGGGATAGTAGGGCACATGGCAGGATTGTAGGGCACATGGCGGGATTGTAGGGCACATGGTGAGATAGTAGGGCACATGGCAGGATTGTAGGGCACATGGCAGGATTGTAGGGCACATGGCAGGATAGTAGGGCACATGGTGGGATAGTAGGGCACATGGCAGGATTGTAGGGCACCTGGCGGGATTGTAGGGCACATGGTGGAATTGTAGGGTACACCCTGGGTTGTAGGGCTCATGACGGGATTGTAGGGCACATGGCGGGATTGTAGGGCACATGGCGGGATTGTAGGGCACATGGCAGGATTGTAGGGCACATGGTGGGATAGTAGGGCACATGGCAGGATTGTAGGGCACATGGCGGGATTGTAGGGCACATGGTGAGATAGTAGGGCACATGGCAGGATTGTAGGGCACATGGCAGGATTGTAGGGCACATGGCAGGATAGTAGGGCACATGGTGGGATAGTAGGGCACATGGCAGGATTGTAGGGCACCTGGCGGGATTGTAGGGCACATGGTGGAATTGTAGGGTACACCCTGGGTTGTAGGGCTCATGACGGGATTGTAGGGCACATGGCGGGATTGTAGGGCACATGGCGGGATTGTAGGGCACATAGTGGGATTGTAGGGCACATGGCGGGATTGTAGGGCACATGGTGAGATTGTAGGGCACATGGTGAGATGTGACATGGGGTCCTATCAAGCAGACCCTCGTTGAGCCAACATTTACCAACTAATTCCATTTTTTAAATGTCTGCTTCCTGTAAATGGATGCAAACATTATTTCTAGCTCCTCTGAGTTTTTGCTGTAATACCCCTCCTGACCACATGGAGTGCTGTTAGGTGATCTTCTATATGCACATATATGCATTTTTTCATTTAAGCAAATTCCAAGTTGCCATCTAGTGGCAGAAATATGTACTGCAATTGTTTAGTTTTCCCGATAATAATAATAATAATAATTATAATAATAATAATAATACATTGCTAGATAAAAGTATAAGAAAAGCGCATTTAATATTCCTTATCAGTACTAGCAGATCATTTACCGAAATGGTCACTGTCCTTTTTTTTGTTGCAGAGCACATGAAGAGCTGTAGAATGAAGGAGCAATGGGTCATATGATAATAATGCTGATCTGGAATCTGGGACATAGTGTTGGGTGCCAGCACCTCTTCTGTACCGAGCGGCTGGGAACGGCTGTCAGTCAGTGGCCACAACATATTGGGGTATGGCTTGGAGCTAACATGTCCCCCTTGTTCTGTGGTCTCTGGGATGTCACAAAGTGCAGAATAACCTCATCTATAGACACCGAGCAGGAAAACTCCACTATAATGAGACGTTTCTTTCCTTTCATGGTTACAGATGTTAAACAGTTGGGTGAGGTGAGGATAACCCGGAGTGCTCTGGGTCTACGTCCTGCGCTGTATGTCCAGCACCTTATGTTATATCACATTATAGCCATTTCTAGAATAATTAAGGTCCCATTAATGTAAAGACCTGAAGATAGAAGTAATCAAATGTGACTACAAGTCATCAGAATTAGCTGCACCTATATTGTCACTGCGGCCGAGCTCCAGAGAGGCAGTAGGGAGATGGGAGAAAGTTCCACAAAGTCAACTATCACTGCAGCCCTCCAAGGGTCGGGCCTTTATGGCAGAGTGGCCAACGGAAGCCTCTCCTCAGTGCAAGACATAGGAAAGCCCGAATAGAGTTTGCAAAAAAAAACACATGAAGGACTCCCAGACTATGAGAAATAAGATTCTCTGGTCTGATGAGACGAAGATAGAACTTTTTGGTGATAATTCTAAGTGGTATGCGTGGAGAAAACCAGGCACTGCTCATCATATGCCCAATATAATCCCCACAGTGAAGCATGGTGGTGGCAGCATCATGCTATGGGGGCAGGGATAGAACGACTGGCTGCAATTGAAGGAAAAATTAATGTGGCCAAGTATAGAGATAACCTGTAAGGCTATGTGCGCACTAGGCGTTTTTGCCGCGTTTTTAGCGGCGTTTTTTACCGCGTTTTTGTGCTGAAAACGCAGTGACATTGCTTCCCCAGCAATGTCAATGGGTTTTCAGAAGTGCTGTCCTCACACAGCGTTTTTTTTTAGCTGCGTTTTTGTGGTGACCACAAAAACGCAGCATGTCAATTATTTCTGCGTTTTTCACTGCGTTTTTCACTCATTGAATTCAATGAGATGTTAAAAACGCAATGAAAAACGCATATAGCCGCGTTTCTATGACTAAAAACGCAGCTATAAACGCAAGGGGTGGGTACTACAGTGACGTGTACAGGAAGAGGATTCCTTCTGTTGGTAAACACAGAAGCAGGAATCCTCCCGGTACCGTCACCGCTGCCTTCACCTCCCGTCCTGTGCATGTCAGCTCCGTGCGGCGCCATGTCTGTGCGGGAGGTGGAGGCAGCGGCGAAAAACAAAGTGAACAGTAGAAAAAAAAAAATGTCATATACTCACCTGTCCGCAGGGTCCCGGTGCCATGCCCGCTCCCATCTCCTCCCGGTCCCGCCGCTCTGGCTGTGTGCAGTCTCCCCGGGGCAGGACCTTGCTTGCAGGACCTGGCGCTGATCACCTGATGCAGTCACCTGACGCATCAGCTGATCGCGGTGTCGCCGGCTTTTTCGCGCCCGGCCGGCTATCAGCTGATCCTGCCGTCAGGGGACTTCATCAGCTGATTACCGGCAGCTCTTGCAGCGATCGTATAGGATCAGACTCCTGTCCAATCGATCGCTCCAGGAGCTGCCGGTAATCACCACAGCACATAAGTGAGTATGTATTTTTTTTTTTTTTTTCTACTGATGCATCAGCTGATTGTATAATCGGCTTTTATACAATCAGCTGATGTGTGATGGGATTCAGGCTTTTGAACCTGACACATCATCTGATCGCTTTGCCTTCCAGCAAACCGATCAGATGATATTGGATCCTGATTGGACGGCGCGGGACCCTGACCCAGGATTACTGCGGAGGGGGGTTTATTTCAATAAAGATGGAGTCACTAATTGTGTTGTGTTTTATTTCTAATAAAAATATTTTTCTCTGTGTTGTGTTTTTTTTTTATCATTACTAGAAATTCATGGTGGCCATGTCTAATATTGCCGTGACACCATGAATTTCGGGCTTAGGGCTAGCTGATAATATACAGCTAGCCCTAACTCCATTATTACCTAGCTAGCCACCCGTCACCAGGGCAGCTAGAAGAGTTGGATACAGCGCCAGAAGATGGCGCTTCTATGAAAGCGCCATTTTCTGGGGTGGCTGCGGACTGCAATTCGCAGTGGGGGTGCCCAGAAAGCATGGGTACCCTGCACTGTGGATTCCAATCCCCAGCTGCCTAGTTGTACCCGGCTGGACTCAAAAATTAGGCGAAGCCCACGTCATTTTTTTTTTTTAATTATTTCATGAAATAATTAAAAAAAAAGGGCTTCTCTATATTTTTGGTTCCCAGCCGGGTACAAATAGGCAGCTGGGGGTTGGGGGCAGCCCGTACTTGCCTGCTGTACCCGGCTAGCATACAAAAATATGGCGAAGCCCATGTCATTTTTTTTTTCTTTTTGGGCAAAAAACTGCATACAGTCCTGGATGGAGGATGCTGAGCCTTGTAGTTCTGCAGCTGCTGTCTGCTCTCCTGCATACACTAGTGAATGGAGGATGCTGAGACTTGTAGTTCTGCAGCTGCTGTCTGCTCTCCTCCATACACTAGTGAATGGAGGATGCTGAGACTTGTAGTTCTGCAGCTGCTGTCTGCTCTCCTCCATACACTAGTGAATGGAGGATGCTGAGACTTGTAGTTCTGCAGCTGCTGTCTGCTCTCCTGCATACACTAGTGAATGGAGGATGCTGAGACTTGTAGTTCTGCAGCTGCTGTCTGCTCTCCTGCTTACACTAGTGAATGGAGGATGCTGAGACTTGTAGTTCTGAAGCTGCTGTCTGCTCTCCTGCATACACTAGTTCTGCAGCTGTCTGCTCTCCTGCATACAATGAACATTTTGAAGAAGGAAATGACATCAGACCTTTTTTTTTTTTTTTTTTTTCATCAACAATCTTTAATGGCATTGTGCACTGATTAAAAACGCAGTGAGCAAAAACGCAGCAAAAAACGCACCAAATCGCGGTAAAAACGCATGCGTTTTTGCCGCGGTTTTTAAACGCGGGTGCGTTTTTTAGACAAAAACGCACATAAAAACGCAGCGTGAAAAAAACGCCTAGTGCGCACATAGCCTAAGAAATCCTCTTCTAGGGTATTCTGGACCTCAGACTTGGCCATCCAACCTGACGGAACTGGAGAGGATCTGCAAGGAAGAATGGCAGGGGATCCCCAAATCCAGGATCCCAAGAAGACTCATGGCTGTACTAGCTCAAAAAGGGAGGGGGCCTCTACTCAACACTGAGCAAAGGGGCTGAATACTTATGACCATGGTATATTTCAGTTTTTCAGTCTTGCTTAATAAATTTGCGAAAATTTCTACATTTCTGTTTTTTTTCTGGCAAGATGAGGGATGGAGAGCAGAGAGGACATTAATGAGAAAAAAAGGAATTTTTTTGAATTTAGCAAATGGCTGCAATGAAACAAAGAGTGAAAAAATGAAAGGGGTCTGAATACTTTCTGTATCCATTGTAGCTATCCATCCATCCATCATCCATCATCCATCCATCCATCCATCATCCATCATCCATCCATCCATCATCCATCCATCCATCCATCCATCCCTCTATCTATCTATCTATCCCTCTATTTATCTATCTCTCTGTAAGCACTAAACTGCATTACTGCTATATAGAAGATACTTATAGAAAGAAGGTCCTTAGAGCATAAATTGGCCAATTCATGAGAGCCCATCCACCACGACAAGGTGACATATCTTTTGGTGGAATCTTAATGATTTTTATCAAATTTACTGTACATCTCCAGGGCAAAAAGCCTCAAAATATAAAGGGCAGGTAGGGTCCAATTCAACTTATAGATAGATAGATAGATAGATAGATAGATAGAGGGATAGATAGATAGATAGATAGAGGGATAGATAGATAGATAGATAGACAGAGGGATAGATAGATAGAGGGATAGATAGATAGATAGATAGATAGATAGATAGATAGATAGATAGATAGATAGATAGATAGATAGATAGATAGATAGAGGGATATATAGATAGATAGAGGGATAGATAGATAGATAGATAGATAGATAGATAGATAGATAGATAGAGGGATAGATAGATAGAGGGATATATAGATAGATAGATAGATAGATAGATAGATAGATAGAGGGATAGATAGATAGATAGATAGAGGGATAGATAGATAGAGGGATAGATAGATAGATAGATAGGTAGATAGAGGGATAGATAGATAGAGGGATAGATAGATAGATAGATAGATAGAGAGATAGATAGAGAGATAGATAGAGGGATAGATAGATAGAGAGATAGATAGATAGATAGATAGATAGATAGAGGGATAGATAGATAGATAGAGGGATAGATAGATAGATAGAGGGATAGATAGATAGATAGATAGAGGGATAGATAGATAGATAGATAGATAGATAGAGGGATAGATAGATAGATAGATAGAGGGATAGATAGATAGATAGATAGAGGGATAGATAGATAGATAGATAGATAGATAGATAGAGGGATAGATAGATAGATAGATAGATAGATAGATAGATAGATAGAGGGATAGATAGATAGATAGAGGGATAGATAGATGGATAGATAGATAGATAGATAGATAGATAGATAGAGGGATAGATAGTTAATTCTCCTATTGTCCCTGTATCGCAGCTTCCCGGATGAGATACACTATAGTGACACACTGTTACATTGTATCTGCAGTGTATTTGCCTGCACACTATTCTCTGTACATGTGATGACAGGTGCTGAGATTCTGTCCTCTAGGTTATGGTGGGGGTCAGTGGCCGCGGCTCTTGTGGCGGCTCGTCCTCTATGCGCGTGCACATACGTGTGAGCTCCGCACATGACCGCGCTGCCCCCGGCTCTGCGCGAGAAGAAGGTTCTCATATCTGAGAAGAGCACGCTTCATGGTGAATTACTGCAAATGTTTAGCAAACGGGAAGATCTCATTTACTAATTGCATCATATTAAAGCGGAGGGAATAGGATTATGGGAAAGAAAAAGCCCAGATAGTGAAGATCATCCAGTATAATGTGGAGGCTGCACCCAGCCATGCACAGCACAGCACAGCACAGCCATGCACAGCACAGCACAGCCATGCACAGCGCAGCACAGCACAGCCATGCACAGCACAGCACAGCACAGCCATGCACAGCACAGCACAGCCATGCACAGCACAGCACAGCACAGCACAGCACAGCCATGCACAGCACAGCACAGCACATCCATGCACAGCGCAGCACAGCACAGCGCAGCACAGCACAGCCATGCACAGCACAGCACAGCACAGCCATGCACAGCGCAGCACAGCACAGCCATGCACAGCACAGCACATCCATGCACAGCGCAGCACAGCACAGCCATGCACAGCACAGCACAGCACAGCACAGCCATGCACAGCGCAGCACAGCACAGCCATGCACAGCACAGCACATCCATGCACAGCGCAGCACAGCACAGCCATGCACAGCACAGCACAGCCATGCACAGCGCAGCACAGCACAGCCATGCACAGCACAGCACAGCACATCCATGCACAGCGCAGCACAGCACAGCCATGCACAGCACAGCACAGCACAGCACAGCCATGCACAGCGCAGCACAGCACAGCCATGCACAGCACAGCACAGCACATCCATGCACAGCGCAGCACAGCACAGCCATGCACAGCACAGCACAGCACAGCACAGCCATGCACAGCGCAGGAGAATGCCATAGGAAGCAATTATGGGATGTGCCCAACATATAATTCCTTAGTGTCCAAATAAAACCAGTGATATCAAAGGAAAAGCAAAGAAGTCCATGCAGATGTCACCTAAACAGAAGACTGAGGGGGAGTGGGAAAGACATCAAAACCTCTCCTAGAAATGCACCGCGACCAAAGGTTTTGCCCAAATTTTGGTGCTTCAATGTGGAGGTTTTCTCACAGTATAAAGTAAAGGTAGAGAAAGCACAGCAGACATCCTCCTCCTCTCTGCATGTGCTGAGCATGGGATACATCAGTGCTAGAATAAGGCGCATCGATTTCCAAAACTCTGATCCATTGTCCAGGTGGGGGCTCAGAGACCGCCAAAACAGAACTGTATATTGTTATCAGTCATTGTACAGGAAGGGGAGGAGGTGAGCTGTGATATCACCCATTGTGAATGGTGGATCCTGTGTTATCTACTGTATATAGAGATGTTATCAGCATTCAAGGTTTTGGGAGGTCATGGGTTTCATATTATAGCATTTCTGTATGCAAGGTATCGATTCGTATTGAATTGATGATCCTCTACAAGTTTGTAATTCACTTTTTTTCTCTATCTTGTTCCATTTTCGAGATAAAAATGCTGACTCCGTTGTTTTCCACCAGGTGGCGCTATAGGTGGTTTCATTGCGTAGCGCATGGCTACTTTACTATACCTAGACACCACTTCTATGCCTATAGCTGCCGCCGCCATTCTCAAGTTAATGGCGATGGACAGGATATGGGTGGACACACTGTATAGAGTTGTTATCAGTCATTGTACATGAGGGAGGAGGTGAGCTGTGATATCACCTATTGTGAATGGTGGATCTTATTAATAATAATAAATTATGACTATTCATTTATTTAGTACCATTAATTGAACAGGACTTTACTTGTGTTATCTACTGTATATAAAGGTCATTTATCAGTCATTGTAAAGGAGGAGGTGAGCTGTGATATCAGCTATTGTAAATGGTGGATACTGTGTTATCTACTGTTTATAGAGGTGTTATCAGTCATTGTAAAGGAGCTGTGATATCACTTATTGTGAATGGTAGATCCTGTATTGTCATTATACATAAGGAGGAGGAGGAGGTGATCTGTGATATCATCTATTGTGAATGGAGGAATCTGTGTTATCTACTGTATATAAAGGTGCTATCAATCATTATACACAAGGAGAAGGAGGAGGTGAGCTGTGATATCTATTGTGAATGAAGGAATCTGTGTTTTCTACTGTATATAAAGGTCATATCAATCATTATACACAAAGAGGTGAAGGAAGTGAGCTGTGCTATCTATTTTGAATGGAGGAATTTGTGTTATCTACTGTATATAAAGGTGCTAGCAGTCATTATATAAAAGGAGGAGGAGGAGGAGGTGAACTGTGATATCATCTATTATGAATGGAGGAATCTGTGTTATCTACTGTATATAAAGGTGCTATCAGTCATTATACACAAGGAGGAGGAGAAGGTGAACTGTGATATCATCTATTGTGAATGAGGAATTTGTGTTATCTACTGTATATAAAGGTGCTATCAGTCATTATACACAAAGAGGAGATAAGGTATGCACACCAGTGACTATGGAAGGGGAATACATGGAATAGCAGAAACTGCTGTGTGAATGCTGACATGAAAAATTCAATAGCTATTTGTAAAAATGAAATGTGAAAAATGGAACCTGCATTACTGCCATGAATATATGAATCAAGAGAAATTTAGCTACTGAATTGATCAATGCAGAAGAGCCCCAACACTACGCCAAAGTATTTCTCTACGTTGGGGTCCCTAGCTTGTGTGTGTCCTCTCATGCAGTTAAAAAACTTACCGTGTATGGGACGCTGAGACCCAGGCTATATATGCGTATAATGTGGATTGGCAATAGGTGTGTATGGGGAGGGTTCCCAAACGAAAAACTACTAACATTAAGGAATAACGTTTGGAACTCCATTCTATGTCTGAACTGGGTGCAAAAAACCTAAAAAACATCACTATGGGGAGATAAGGTATGCACACCAGTGACTATGGAAGGGGAATACATGGAATAGCAGAAACTGCTGTGTGAATGCTGACATGAAAAATTCAATAGCTATTTGTAAAAATGAAATGTGAAAAATGGAACCTGCATTACTGCCATGAATATATGAATAAAGAGAAATTTAGCTACTGAATTGATCAATGCAGAAGAGCCCCATACCTTATCTCCCCATAGTGATGTTTTTTAGGTTTTTTGCACCCAGTTCAGACATAGAATGGAGTTCCAAACGTTATTCCTTAATGTCAGTAGTTTTTCGTTTGTGAACCCTCCCCATACACACCTATTGCCAATCCACATTATACGCATATATAGCCTGGGTCTCAGCGTCCCATACACGGTAAGTTTTTTAACTGCATGAGAGGACACACACAAGCTAGGGACCCCAACGTAGAGAAATACTTTGGCGTAGTGTTGGGGCTCTTCTGCATTGATCAATTCAGTAGCTAAATTTCTCTTTATTCATATATTCATGGCAGTAATGCAGGTTCCATTTTTCACATTTCATTTTTACAAATAGCTATTGAATTTTTCATGTCAGCATTCACACAGCAGTTTCTGCTATTCCATGTATTCCCCTTCCATAGTCACTGGTGTGCATACCTTATCTCCCCATAGTGATGTTTTTTAGGTTTTTTGCACCCAGTTCAGACATAGAATGGAGTTCCAAACGTTATTCCTTAATTATACACAAAGAGGTGGAGGAAGTGAGCTGTGATATCTATTGTGAATGAGCAATTTGTGTTATCTAATGTATATAGAGGTGTTATCCGTCATTGTACAGGAGGAGGTGAGCTGTGATATCACGTATTGTGAATGGTGGACCCTGTGTTATCTACTGTATATAAAGTGCTATCAGTCATTGTACACAAAGAGGGGGAGGAAGTGAGCTGTGATATCTATTGTGAATAAGGAATTTGTGTTATCTACTGTATATAAAGGTGCTATCAGTCATTATACACAAGGAGGAGGAGGTGAGCTGTAACTTTCCCTATTGTGATTGGCGAATCCTGTGTAGCCATATATTGGTGTTACCTGTCATGTCATGTCTGTGATGACAATGAGATGTGATCTCCGCCGTACAGGACTTGTCACATTATTTTGAAGCTCAGATGGTGCAAGATTTGTATTATTTTTAATATAACTAAAAAATATGTGTGAAAAAAATATAAATATAAAAAATAAACAGATTGATCAGTCGGTCATTTTCTGGTTATTTATTTCTTTGAAGCCAAAACATAGACATAACATATTAATCAATGTGCCTGGGAGTCGTCTGCAGTCACTTACAAAGTTTACTTTTCTAGTTTGGGGTTTGTGCTCCGCCGTATCTCAGCATCTGGTGCATCCAATCTGTTCCGCCTGATCTGCTGGTTACAGAAATACATTTTTTTGGACGGTTTTCGCTTGATAAGTGCACGTTTTATTGAGTTCACATAATGTCTTCTCCTAACTGTTCATGAACTAATATTGGCGCTGGAATAATAAGTGCAGTGAGTTTTTTTTTCCCCCTCATTTAGCTAAATTCAGTCATTTTGTGAAGTTCTCAAAGTTTGGAAAGTGTCCAAGATGTAAGCGTCTCGCGTTCCTCGCAGGTTCCTCGCAGGTGGTGTAAAATGACCGAGAAATGAAGTCATTTGTGCAGGAATTCATTAGTATCGATAGATTTGAAGTTCAGAATTGGTATCTGCTTTATATCTCTGCAAAAGGGCATTGACCGGGAAGAGGCGTCCGGAGCAAGAAGCGGATCAAATCCAAAAAAAGGAGGGTCCGGGGCTTATCTAATTCCCTTCTTCTTTCCTTTTCAGGTGGAAGTGAATGCGATGTTATATTATTCATGGCTCCTAATCTTATAGTTAGAAAATTCAATATGGAATCGCAATTCCCAATCATGAAAGTAGATGGGTCCAACTTGAAGATCTCAGTCCTTATAAATCAACGTCTTACTGTATTTTTCGTTTTTTAAGACGCGCTGGATTATAAGACTCACCCCAAATTTGGAGAAAAAAAAGGTGAAAAAAAAGATATGGTGTCCGTTTTATGATCTGGTGGTGTCTTACCAGGGAGAGAGGGCAGCAGCGGAGTGGGGTCACAGGAGGCAGGGGCGGTGCTGGAGTACGGAGGTGCTGGCAATGGTACAGAAGGAGGCCCAGATACTCACAGTCGCCGCTCTGTGCATGGCCGGTGACGCCTCTCTGTGCGGGGCTGGTGACGCCGCTCTGTGCGGGGCCGGTGACGCCGCTCTCTCCGGGGCCAGTGACGCCACTCTTCTCTGTGCGGGGCCGGTGACGCCACTCTTCTCTGTGCGGGGCCGGTGACGCCACTCTTCTCTGTGCGGGGCCGGTGACGCTGCTCTCTCCGGGGCCGGTGACGCCGCTCTGTGTGGGGCCAGTGACGCCACTCTTCTCTGTGCGGGGGGCTGGACGTCATTGGCCATTCTAAAAATGTCAGCAGTCTACATGAGTGCTTCAAATAATGGCGGTCATAGTCAGCGCGTGCGCAGATGACAGCTTGAGCTGAGAGCTCCATCTGCGCAGACGCTGGACTCTAGGCACCATTATTTGAATCCCTGACCGCCGACATCTTCAGAATGACTGCTCGTCACACAGAGCAGCCGCACGCCGAGCAAAACAGACCAGCCGTGCACAGAGCAGACCCGAGCAGAGTGGAGCCGATGCACACAACAGCGCTGTACTGACAAGCGCCACCAGCACCCAGTAAGCTACATTCGGATTTTAAGACGCACCCCTCATTTTCCTCACAAATTTTTGGAAGGAAAAGTGCGTCTTATAATCCGAAAAATATGGTACATTAGCCTTTTTTCACTCATGCTGCACTAGATTTGCGGAATGCGCTACCCTCGGCAATCAGATTTAATTATGCCCTAAAAAGCACAATTTTTTAGGGAAATCTATAATTTTCCCTAATTTGATTTCCAGATACTTGTCCTATATTGCACTTTATATCTGTGTCAGGCATCTCCTATGTTAGATCCTCTGCAGGATCGCTCTCTGCCCGGCATGCTGCATGTGATGAGGGCAATCTGGACAGGGCTCCCTGGATCCTGGAGCTCTGAACAACAGGTCAGAATGCCCTCACTATTAACTGGCCAGCAAGGGCCCCCTGAACCTCCGGGCCCCTGTACGACTGCACTTGGCTGCACCGGCAATATGTCCTCCAATGGTTAGATATCAGGCTGTCTATACACCTTAAATAGCTTTTGCTGGATCACCTTGGACACTATCCAGTGATACACCAACCTCTCTTTGTCTTCTCTTGTTTATTCTTAAGGTATACTAAAAACACGGTCTGATATTCATCCCATGTGGATAATACATTGTGTACAAGTACCTCATAGAATTATTGTCCTTGAAAAAGACCCCTAAAGGGTCGATACGTTGGACTTTTTCTTTTCATAAAAATACCTTATTAATAAACAACGTGAGTTACTGACCACAGAAACTGTTCCCTCTTCTTTTTTGGTGTGCCAAAGCTTACTTTTGGAGGATTTGCACTATATTTTGCTTACTGGCACCCACTATTTTGGTAGTAGAGACAGGTCTGACTTTTATATCATGGCTAGTCCAGGCTGTCCATCTCATGTAGGAGGGTCTCATGGCTAGTCCAGGCTGTATATCTCATGTAGGAGGTTCTCATGGCTAGTCCAGGCTGTCCATCTCATGTAGGAGGGTCTCATGGCTAGTCCAGGATCTCCATCTAATGTAGGAAGATCTCATGGCTAGTCCAGGCTCTCCATCTCATGTAGGAGAGTCTCATGGCTAGTCTAGGATTTCCATCTAATGTGCGAGAGTCTCATGGCTAGTTTAGGCTGCCCATGTCATGTAGGAGGATCTCATGGCTAGTCTAGGCTCTCCATCTCATGGAGGAGGGTCTCATGGCTATTTTAGGCTGTCCATCTCATATAGAAGGGTCTCATGGCTAGTCCAGGCTCTCCATCTTGTGTAGGAGGCTCTCATGTCTAGTCCAGGCTCTCTATCTCATTTAGGAGGGTCTAATGACTAGTCCAGGCTATCCATCTCGTGTAGAAGGGTTTCATAGCTAGTCTAGGCTATCCATCTAATGTAGGGGGTCTCATGGTTAGTCTAGGCTCTCCATCTCATGTAGGAGAGTCTCATGGCTAGTCTAGGATTTCCATCTAATGTAAGAGGGTCTCATGGCTAGTTGAGGCTGTCCATGTCATGTAGGAGGATCTCATGGCTAGTCTAGGCTCTCCATCTCATGTAGGAGGGTCTCATGGCTATTTTAGGCTGTCCATCTCATATAGAAGGGTCTCATGGCTAGTCCAGGCTCTCCATCTCATATACGAGGGTCTAATGACTAGTCCAGGCTATCCATCTCGTGTAGAAGGGTTTCATAGCTAGTCTAGGCTGTCCATCTAATGTAGGAGGATCTCATGGCTAGTTCAGGCTCTCCAGCTAATGTAGGACGGTCTCATGGCTAGTCTAAGCTGTCCATCTAATGTAGGGGGCTCATGGTTAGTGTAGGCTCTCCACCTCATGTAGGAGGGGTCTCATGGATAGTCTAGGTTGTTCATGTAATGTAGCAGGATCTCATGGCTAGTCCAGGCTGTCTGTCTCATGTAGGAAGATCTATTGGCTAGTCTAGGATGTCCATCTAATGTAGGAGGATATCATGGCTAGTCCAGGCTGTCCATCTCATTTAGGAGGGTCTAAAGCCCACTTTACACGTTGCAATTAGTTGTACAATCGCATTTGCGATGTGACACGCCCAGGTTGCATACGGGATCTTATGAGATTGCACGTTGGTCGTTCATTTGCTGTCACACGTGCGTTAGTAGTCTATGTTAAATTGGTCAATTTTGTGTGCGATCCTTTAGATCATGTGTTCTGTGACGTATGCATTGAGCACCTTTTTTTTTTTTTTTTATTTATTGACTTGCCAAGCGTGTGTAATGTGTAGGGATGCGTTTTTACTATGTCATCTGCCATTCAGCTCTGCTACATGGCCGCTAACAGCAGACACAGACAGCCATGTAGCAGAGCTGAATGGCAGATGACAGCAGACACAGACAGCCATGTAGCAGAGCTGAATGGCCGCTGACAGCAGACACAGACAGAGCCGCACTGTCAGAATGAACTCGGGTGAACTTCACCCGACTTCATTGTCATGCTGCGGCTCTGTCTGTGTCGCGCCCTGATTAGCGGTCACCAGTGAAGACTCACCGGTGACCGCTAATCTCCTGAGTAACTGAAGTTAGCAGCCCTCTCTCATATACTCACCAATCCCCGATCCCCGGCGCTGCACGGCGTTCACACTGCTGTGGCGGCTTTTACTGTTTTGAAAAAGCCGGCCGCCCATTAAACAATCTCGTATTCCCTGCTTTCCCCGCCCACAGGCGCCTATGATTGGTTGCAGTGAGACACGCCCCCACTCTGAGTGACAGGTGTCACACTGCACCCAATCACAGCAGCCGGTGGGCGGGTCTATACTGTGTAGTGAAATAAATAATTAAATAATTAAAAAAAACGGCGTGCGGTTCCCCCCATTTTTAAAACCAGCCAGATAAAGCCATACGGCTGAAGGCTGGTATTCTCAGGATGGGGAGCTCCACGTTATGGGGAGCCCCCCACCCTAACAATATCAGCCAACAGCCGCCCAGAATTGCCGCATACATTAGATGCGACAGTTCTGGGACTGTACCCGACTCTTCCTGATTTACCCTGGTGCGTTGGCAAATCGGGGTAATTAGGAGTTAATGGCAGCCCATAGCTGCCAATAAGTCCTAGATTAATCATGTCAGGCGTCTCCCCGAGAAACCTTCCATGATTAATCTGTAAGTTACAGTAAATAAACACACACCCGAAAAATCCTTTATTAGAAATAAAAACACAAACATATACCCTGGTTCAACAATTTAATCAGCCCCAAAAAGCCCTCCTTGTCCGGCGTAATCCAGGATGATCCAGCGTCGCTTCCACCGCAGCTGCATGGAGGTGACCGGAGCCGCAGCAGACACAGCCGCTCCGGTCACCTCCACACAGCAACTGAAGACAGCCGCGCGATCAGCTGCTGTCACTGAGGTTACCCGCGGCCACCGGTGGATGCAGCGGTGGCCGCGGGTAACCTCAGTGACAGCAGCTGATCGCACGGCTGTCTTCATTTGCTGCATGGAGGTGACCGGAGCGGCTGTGTCTGCTGCGGCTCCGGTCACCTCCATGCAGCTGCGGTGGAAGCGACGCTGGATCATCCTGGATTACGCCGGACAAGGAGGGCTTTTTGGGGCTGATTAAAGTGGTGAACCAGGGTATATGTTTGTGTTTTTATTTCTAATAAAGGATTTTTTCAGGTGTGTGTTTATTTACTGTAACTTACAGATTAATCATGGAAGGTGTCTCATAGACGCCTGACATGATTAATCTAGGACTTATTGGCAGCTATGGGCTGCCAATAACTCCTTATTACCCCGATTTGCCAACGCACCAGGGCAAATCGGGAAGAGCCGGGTACAGTCCCAGAACTGTCGCATCTAATGTATGCGGCAATTCTGGGCGGCTGTTGGCTGATATTGTTAGGCTGGGGGGCCCCCCATAACGTGGAGCTCCCCATCCTGAGAATACCAGCCTTCAGCCGTATGGCTTTATCTGGCTGGTTTTAAAATTGGGGGGGACCGCACGCCGTTTTTTTTAATTATTTAATTATTTATTTCACTACACAGTATAGACCCGCCCACCGGCTGCTGTGATTGGGTGCAGTGTGACACCTGTCACTCAGAGTGGGGGCGTGTCTCACTGTAACCAATCATAGGCGCCGGTGGGCGGGTAAAGCAGGGAATACGAAATTGTTTAATGGGCGGCCGGCTTTTTCAAAACAGTAAAAGCCGCCGGAGCAGTGTGAATGCCGTGCAGCGCCAGGGATCGGGGATCGGTGAGTATATGAGAGAGGGGGATAGACTGACATGGACAGAGAGAGGGACAGAGATAGTGACCGACTGACAGAGATTAGTGAATGACAGACATTGTGAGGTGCTTCAGAACGCAGCTTTTCAGCTGCGCTCTGAAGCGGACCTTTTTTAAGCTGCGGTGCAGAGCGCACACCTGCGCACACAGCATCAGACACCAAAATCGTATGAGGGATGTCACACGTTACAATTGACTAGGTTCGTGCAACAAAACGCTCAATTCTAGAGAATGATACGATGTGTTTGCGATCAACGGTTTTGCGTTCAATCCTGATCGCAAGTAGATGTCACACGCAGATACCTCACAAACGATGCCGGATGTGCGTCACTTACAACTTGACCCCAACGACGGATTGTGAGATATATTGAAGCGTGTGTAGCGGGCTTAATGGCTAGGACAAGCTGTCCATCTAATCTAGGAGTTTCCCATGAGCACCTATGGCATATACATAAAGAAGGGAAGGATCAAGCAGCCAAATGTTGTTCTCAGGGAAGGTAAGTTGTCTCCAGACGTGTTTGGTGGTGTTATACACTACTCTTCATCTACAACAGTGTTACGACCTGCTGAGCTGCACGTACATGTGTATGGGAGGGATGAAGGATAGTTGTTGGCTAAATGAGTATTCTCCTGTCTTTGATCAGACTTTCTCTGTACCTACAACTCCAAAACTTGACCCATCCATCACTGCATTGTCTAGGAGCCGACACAGGTTGACTTTCTCGATACATGTGTTGAATACCACAAGTGAACGTTCTTCATCATGTCCGAATGTTGATACAAAGAGACGACAGATGTATTCTCACCATCATCTCGCCCTATCGTACAACGTGCTCTCTTATCTCTGTGATTACGGTATGTAGGATCAACCCCAACTCTAATTAGCAGACACAAATATTGCGGGCCTCCGGTATCAGCGCGCGGTGGTAGGCCATGTGGATTCCACTTTCTAATGACAAGCTGGCCAGTTTGGGAGCGCGATGTTTATACACCACAATCTGTACAAGGCTAATTAATCTTACCAGAGGCCAATCTCTAAATTAAACAATATCATCCATTATTCAATCTCCTGCCAATTACTTCATCACGATAAACCAAAATTATCTGCAGGTTTTTTCGCTCCCTTCGTAGCGATGCATCATTGTACATTTATTTTGTGTCAACAACAGACTTGATGGAAAGAAGGATTGTGTCTTTTCATTAGAATAACGCGAGGAATTGATTGCACGGAGGTGACAGAGGTTCCATTGTATGATGACTGTCAGGCGAGGGCTGAGACCAGATACTTATCTACAAAAAAATCCTAATTGGATTTTAAAGGGAACGAATAGTCAGAAATAAGTTTTTTTCATTATTTTTTTTCGTGGGGCATCATTTCATTTTTTTATATCATAACCTGTAAATTAGAAAATGTTGCAGTTTTCAGACTGACCACTGGGGACTGTTTTAGACTTGTACTTCCTGTTATTTCAGGGTTTTCAGAAGTCTCATTATCATCGCAGGCAGGTTTAAAGTGATTGATAACATCTCTATATACAGTAAAAACGATACAGGATCCATCATTCACAATAGGTGATATCACAGCTCACCACCTCCCCCTCTTGTACAATGACTGATAACACCTCTATATACACCCGATAACACAGAATCTACCATTCCAAATAAGTGATGTCAGAGGACACCTCCTCCTTCTTCTGTATAATGACTGATAACACCTCTATACACAGTAGGTAACACAGAATCCACCATTCACAATAGGTGATGTCACAGCTCACCTCCTCCTCCTGAAAAATGACTGACAACATCTCTATATACAGTAGATAACACAAGATACAAAAATCACAATAAGTGATGTTACAGATCACCTCCTCCTTCTTAATAATGACTGATAACAGCTCTATATACAGTAGATAATACAGTATTCACCATTCACAATACGTGATGTCACAGCTCACCTCCTCCTGTATCATGACTGATATCAATTCTATATACAGTAGTTAACACAGGATCCACCATTCACAATAAGTGACATCACAGCTCACCTCCTCCCTTTCTTATACAATGACTGACAATACCTTTATATACATCTGATAACACAGAATCCAGCAGTCCCAATAGGTGATATCACAGCTTACTTCCTCCTCTTTCTGTTTAATGACTGATAATAACACTTCTATACACAGTGGGTAACACAGGATCCACCATTCACAATAGCTAATCTCACAGCTCACCTCCTCCTCCTGTATAATGGCTGATATAAGTTTTATATACAGTAGATAGATAGATATACAGGATCCACGATTCACAAAAGGTGATGTCACAGATCTCTTCCTCCTCCTCCTGTAAAATGACTGATCTGATCACACCTCATTCACAATAGATATTACAGCTCACTTCCTCTGCCTCTTTGTGTATAATTACTGATAGCACCTTTTATATACAGTAGATAACACAGATTCCTCCATTCACAATAGGTGATATCACAGCTCACCTCCTCCTACTTGTGTATAATGATTGATAGTACCTTTATATACAGTAGATAACACAGGATCCACCATTAACAATAGGTGATATCACAGCTCACCTCCTTCTCTTTCTGTATAATGACTCATAACACTTCTGTACACAGTAGGTAACATAGGATCCAGTAATGACAATAGGTGATATCACAGCTCACCTCCTCTTTCTGTATAATGACTGATAACACTTCTATACACAGTAGGCAACACAGGATCCACCATTCACAATAGGTGATATCACAGCTCAACTCCTCCTCCTGCTGTACAATGATTGATAACACCTCTATATGCAGTAGATAACACAGGATCCACCATTCACAATAGGTGATGTCACAGCTCACCTCCTCCTCCTGTAAAATGACTGAAAACACCTCTATGAACAGTTGATAACACGGGATGTACCAATCATAATATATGTCATCACAGCTCACCTCCTCCTCCTGTGCAATAACTAATAACTACTCTATATACAGCAGACGACACAAGGTTATGCAGGCTTTTCACGAACATCGAGACCTGCAGAAATGTAATAACAAGTATGCAATATGAATTCTCGCAGCCACATTTCAACTAGACGTGCTGGAATCACTCTATGCACTTGTGCTGAGCGAGGCTGCGCACGTCTAGTTGGAATGTGGCCGCATTTTATGTTTTAAGCTTTTTTGCGGGCTATGATTGTCCCTCCCGATTGGGGCATTATGGGGGGGTTGTGTGACCCTTCTTTGGATGATACAATCTTATCTAATATGTAAATGACAGTTGGCATTTTAGACAATTTACCCAAATCGGAAAGCAAAAAGTTCAAACCAGCCAGGATCAGCAAATTCTACACACATTTGACTTACCTTTTTCCCATATTTCGTTATCACTTGGCTATTGACACCCCAGGGGTGCGACTTGAAGCCTGCAACATTTATAGCATTGCTGTCTCCATGTACCATACGGGCCCAAGGCCAGCGTGGCCCGGAATTGACCACCTTCTCTCTACCCCCTGCGGTCGCGCCGTGTTTTGCAGCAATCTCAGTAACTTTTCATGACTAGTCGTGGTCGGAATTGATGGGCCGGATGCAATAATCAGTTACATTGAGCGCGGCGCAGACTCTTCCCCGGGGATGATTTAAATCGTATGCAAGGGCGATATGACTTTGTAGCAAATTACAGAATATTATTAATATTAAATAAGAAAACAAATCTTTCCCGGTCAGCGCAGCCATTGTTTTCGTGGGGAGTAATGGCAGGGATTCTGTGCACCATTAAGCCGCTACTTTGTCAAATACCGAGTTTAAAAATAACTTTTCACTGAAACCCGCTATCAGTATTCACATATTATCCGGTGCACTATGAAAAATGGCCGCGTCCCCGGCGCCAATTTACAACCGTGACATTCCCATAAGCGTGCGAGATAACGTTAATAACGGTATATTAATAATCATTTTCTATTTATTTTTCTGCATTCAGCCACAAAACCGGAGAATTGTTCAAGCGGATACTTAAAGGAGTATTACAGTAAGAAGTTATCAGCTTTGCATAGATCAGTGGGGGTCTTATCGATCACAGGGTGGGGGTCCTGGCGTTAGGCAGCCCCATACATCCCCTATTAGAGAAAGCTAATCAATGGGGGTCTTCAAGGTTGGATTCTCACCCATCCTCTGACTGGCCCACCGGGGGGGAAGGTAAATTTCCTGGTGGGCCCTTTTGCAGCATTCCCATCTATACATCTAAATGAGCAGTGATTGACAAATACACTAAATGCAAAATAGACAGACAAATGTAGCATCTCATCATTCATTAGTAAACTATATAGAACCCGTGGACCTTCAGAATCAAAGTCACCAATGGGTTGTTGGTAACCCAATTCTGCCTCATTTATCTAGTAGTTATCGCCAGTGCACGGCACAGTGGCTCAGTAGTAAGCACTGCAGTCTTGTGGTGGCTCAGTGGTTAGCACTGCAGTCTTGTAGTATCTCAGTGGTTACAACTGCAGTCTTGTAGTAGCTCAGAAGTTAAAACTGTAGTCTTGTGGTGGCTCAGTGGTTAGCACTGGAGTCTTGTGGTGGCTCAGTGGTTAGCACTGGAGTCTTGTGGTGGCTCAGTGGTTAGCACTGCAGTCTTGTGGTGGCTCAGTGGTTAGCACTGCAGTCTTGTGGTGGCTCAGTGGTTAGCACTGCAGTCTTGTGGTGGCTCAGTGGTTAGCACTGCAGTCTTGTGGTGGCTCAGTGGTTAGCACTGCAGTCTTGTGGTGGCTCAGTGGTTAGCACTGCAGTCTTGTGGTGGCTCAGTGGTTAGCACTGCAGTCTTGTTGTAGCTCAGTGGTTAGCACTGCAGTCTTGTTGTAGCTCAGTGGTTACAACTGCAGTCTTGTAGTAGCTCAGTGGTTAGCACTGCAGTCTTGTAATAGCTCAGAAGTTAAAACTGTAGTCTTGTGGTGGCTCAGTGGTTAGCACTGCAGTCTTGTAGTATCTCAGTGGTTAGCACTGCAGTCTTGTAATAGCTCAGAAGTTAAAACTGTAGTCTTGTGGTGGCTCAGTGGTTAGCACTGCAGTCTTGTGGTGGCTCAGTGGTTAGCACTGCAGTCTTGTGGTGGCTCAGTGGTTAGCACTGCAGTATTGCAGCGCTGGGGTCCTGGGTTCAAATCCCACCAAGGACACCATGTGTAAGGAGTTTGTATGTTCTCCCCGTGTTTGCGTGGGTTTCCTCCGGGTTCTCCGGTTTCTCCAGTTTCCTCCCACACTCCAAAGACATACTGATAGGGATTCTAGATTGTGAGCCCCAATGGGGACAGTGTATGTAAAGCTCTGTGGAATTAACAGCGCTATATAAATGAATAAAATTATTATTATGCATCTCGTTTTTTTCAATACCCTTCTAAAACGAGTCTTCTCCCAAATATTAGCACTTGCATGCCAAGAAATGTTCCTCTTCCAGTTGACTTTGTAAAACTGCAGTTTGTGCTTCAGAGCTGCTCTTCAAAATGTAAACAGGCATAGGAAATTGTAAGAATTACCAGCCATTTTGGAAGTTATGGGGGGCTACTACTTTGTTACAAAACCCCTTGCCCCCAAAGACTATTAGTAATTTTAGTTTTCAAGGAGACTCTTTGTAGAAGAGAACTGTCAGGTGAGGGGATAACTGCGTCCCTAATTGTCCCTAATTCCAGAGATACTTAATGGTGAAGATGTCTGGGCCGCCTTCCTTGTCCTGCTCTTAGCCAGCCTTGATCTAATACCTCCTTTACCCCTCCCCCCCAGGGAAAGATCGGGAGAGGAGTGGTTGAACCCACAGATAAAGACAAGGAAACCAAAAACTGTGTCACACAGCTGGCATACACGGAAATAGTTTGCGTGGGTTTCCTCCGGGTTCTCCGGTTTCCTCCCACACTCCAAAGACATACAGATAGGGACTCTAAATTGTGAGCCCCAATGGGGACAGTGTTGCTGTTGTATGTAAAGCGCTGTGGAATTAATAGCGCTATATAAATTAATAAAATTATTTATTAATTAAATATAAGACAATATGTGATAAGGAGGAAATAAAGAGCAGGGAGGAAATAACCAGACGATAAGAAGGTGTCCACAGTACACCAAGCAGCTGCAATAAATCACCAGCAAATTTAACACAACATCACACGGACAGGTTAATCAATAGCTGTAGTCGGCATAGGTAGACAGGCTCCACCGTCTTAAAAAGGCAGTAAAGGAGTATCTGTGATAGGTCTCTCACAGCATATGATCCAAACGTTAGCCAGCAGGCTAGCAGAGATTAACTCCTGCAAGCCTGATCACGAATGATGGGCACACAGCTGGTCGACGCTGGAGCCTGTCTGTGTAACTGAGAAGCACAAGAAAAGGCTTAGTGTGGAGTGTCAGATTCTGCAGTGTGAACAGTGTCAGATGCCGCCATGACACTTGAACCTGACGAGTTTAGAGCCAAACACTACGTGAAAAGAACAGAGTCTTTAGGGCTACCTATTGGAGGTAGCTATGCAAAACATAATTGTTGGCTCTTTTTAAAGGGTGTTGCCACATGAGTTAAAATAAGAAGCTAAACCAGAAACTCCACTTGCAGACATTTGTTTTGAGCTGTTTGCTCCTCATCAGTGCAAAGCAGGAGAAATAGATAGCTGGGTCAGAAGCCTCTCTGACCAGGAGGCTAATGGTTAAGGTTTCTCCTTATGGAGAGTACAGTTGGTGTAGGGAGCTATATAAGCCATGCAATGCTCCTCTGATAAATTACATATACAAATAGCCTCTTCAGATAAGATGAGAACTGGGTCTCTAGTGTCAACTATTGAAAGTAATCCTAACAGTCAATATCTACCCTTAAAAAAGCCTTACCATCTGTTGTATGGTAATGTTACAATGACTATGGGATAACAGGAAACTGGAGCTCCTACAGATACCCTCAGTCTAGGGGAGTCTATAGTATCCCTAATCATAGAAATACTCCTGATGATGGAGATGCCCGAGTCTGCTTCCTGGCCCTGCTCCTGACCAGTCCTAATCTTCGTCCCTCTCCTCCTTCCCCTAGGGAGGGACGGAAATGAGATGAAACCCACGGAAATAGACACTGGAAGCCAAAACTCTGTTACTCAGCATGCACACACAGAGGTATCAGACAATAAGGGATTAGGAGGAAAACAAGAGAAGGGAGGAAACAACAAGACAACAGGGGTAAACTCCACAATGCTCATACAAAAAAAGTCTGGGACACCAAAGCTCACAGATTAACACAGAATATACTATAGTTGGCATTGGTAGAAGATTTCATCCAGCATATATAGGAGGGGAGAAAATGAGATTGGCTTCCCTATCAGATGTGATCAAAGGAGACTAATAAGCAGACAAGCAGAGATTAACTCTTGCTAGCTGGCCTATGAATTATCACATAGCATGTGTTGATCCCAGACACCAGAGAAACCATTGGACAGAGTGTCACAATCTGCAATGTGAACAAAGACTGATGTCACCATGACTTTGTGCTAAATTTTGTGTGACAGATAAGAAGCCAAACCAGAAGCTCCTTATTGACTTTTGGGATTTGCTACCTGCAATAGTTGGCACAAGAGTTCCTGTCCTCCTCTCTAAAGAGGTTATTTGCATATTTAAATTCCCAAAGGAGCATTGCATGGCTTATAAGCCTCCCTACGCCAACTTGTGCTCTCCACAAGAAGTCATTTGCTTTGATACTTAGTTATATATTTTAGGCTTCCAGAATCGGGACACAGGGGCCGTAATCTCCCACACGTTCGGGGAATCTATAAAACTGGTGTTTTTTTATCAACTACCCACTCGGCAGGCCTGAAAAGTATACACGTCCCCCATGATTGTAAAACTTTTATATTTTATTGCAATAGTCATTAGGAAAACTCTTCTAAACTGTAGACGCCCACATAACAGCCCCCAAATATTCCCTGGTATTATCCTCTCCCACTCGGTAATGTCAGGTGCAGCGCGACAGACGCATTATTCACACATCTACAAGGAAATTTGGGTAAATCATTTCACATACGTTTAACTCTTTTGTAAAGAAAGCTGATGAGATGAGCCGGAGGGCTGACGAGATTGGCACAGGCACTAGCAGTTCAGTTTGCTAATACTGGAATCCCCCCACAGCGGCACTACAAGATCAGGAGTCTGTCATGGGTGTGTCATGTGTGTCAGACTGTCCTGTGGTTTCTGGCCATAGAAGGTCACAGTGTTTGGCTGGACAGAATTGGTATAGGTACCTTTCCTGCTGGATTCATCTCTCCACCTTTTGGACCCAGCAGGAGCTCGCCTTCCACCCAGCTGCTGATCATCAGTATTTCCTTGGTGTTTAAACACCCCTTCCTTCCTTGGACTGGTGCTGGTGATAGTTTCAGAACCTTCAAGCCTTGGTTGCAAGCAGGTGGCTTGTACTCCTCTGTGGTATCGTTGCTGAACTTCTACTTGAATCATCTAATGATAAGTAGTTCATGCATTTTCCCCCTTGTGTCTTCCATAGTTGTTTAGTGGGGTTGATGAAGAGCTCATCCAATCCATTCCCTATTTAGGGTCCAGCACTAGGGATACCTAGGGTCAGCTATCCTGCTCGGCGCATAGATGCGTAACCTATCTAGAGTAGTGAGGGACTCCAGGGTCCACCACTAGGGATACTTAGGGTCAGGTTTCCTGCTTGGCGCAAAGGTGCCTAACCCATCTAGGGTGGTGAGGGACCCCAGGTTCCACCACTAGGGATGCCTAGGATCAAGTATCCGGCTTGGTGCATGGGTGCGGAATCTATCTAGGGTGGTGAAGGATGCCTAGGATCAGGTATCCGGCTCGGCGCATGGGTGCGGAATCTATCTAGGGTGGTGACAGACCCCAGGCTCCAGCACTAGGGATGCCTAGGGTCAGGTTTCCTGTTTGGCGCAAAGGTGTCTAACCTATCTAGGGTGGTGAGGTACCCCAGGGTCCATCACTAGAGATGCCTAGGATCAGGTATCCGGCTCGGTGCATAGATGCAGAACCTATCTAGGGTGGTGAGGGACCCCAGGGACCAGCAGAAGGGATACATAGGGTCAGGTATCTGGCTCAGCCCATGGGAGCAGAACCTATTTAGGATGGTGAGGGACCCCAGGGACCAGCAGTAGGTTTGGTCAGGGGTCACCATCTTCCCTCTCCATAGACACAGGGTTTCCCTTTCACCATGTGCTTGGTACTTTCCTGTACGTAGCATGACAGAAGAAGGGTAGCCTTGTCTCGCCTGTACACTCACTATGATATCTAGAGGCTATATTAAAATATTATAAAATAGTCAAGGGGGCGGTTCTAACTTTGTAACCACTTTTTGTTTACGCCCCTGAGGAACACACTAACACCTACAGTCCAATTTATAGACCTGTCTGGCAGCAGGCTCATAACAAGCTCAGGTCTTCAGCTCAAGGTAGCATTTCTAGAAAAATTAGGTCAAAGAATGGACAATTATCCTTGATTTCAAATTCCTATTACTCCTTTAATAAAACATGTTTATAGTATTCACTACATGTTACACTGTTAGCTGCCTGTATATACTGGTAACACATAGGGTATGATGAAGACACTGTCCCGATGACTCTAGGATAGTGGGGAACCGGGGCTCCTGAGCTGTCCCTCAAGTTAGGGGGCCCTATGCTATCCCTACTCTGAGGGATATCCCTAATTGAGGGGATGCCTGTGTCTCCTTCCTGGCCGTGTTCCTGACCAGTCCTGACCTGTTTCTTCCTCCCCCCAAGGGGGGACAAGACAGAAGTGCAATGAAAGTGACAGATAAAGGAAAAAATAAAATACTGTAACACAGCATGTACACACATAGGTAAAGACATTAAGAGATTCAGGAGGAAAACAAGAGCAGGAAGGAAGCTACAAGACAATAGGGGTAAACTCCATGGCCGCACCAAGCAATTAGCTCAAGTTTCACCAGCAAGACTGGGATATTGTCTTTGCTATTGTAACTACATGTATTTTTGTAACATTTTAGTAACTGATTCATCAATATCTTATTATTAATTTGATCGCGCTCCTCTATAATCTCCCTGTGATGCAGTCACTACTTATGGATCGTATGGACAGAACAGTAGTCAGGAAACCCGGAGTCTGGTAACAGGAGGACAAGTATGAGCACAAGGAGTATACAGAGGCGTAGTCAGATCAATATCCAAGGATCAGAAATCCAGGAGAGCACGTAATAGGTTCAGGGAGAAAACAGAGACGTGGTCAGGTAATGGTCCGAGGTCAAAAGGCAGGAGGTCACAACAGGAACAGGGAGCGGGCAGAGAGGAGTTAAATAACAGTCTGGGGTCAGAAAATAAAGGTCAGAACACTAGCAGAGACACAAGCAACAGCACAACTGCAGAACCAGAGAATACAACTGGCGATATCTTGGGCTAGCATGCTCACCAATGAAACAGACCAATTACCAGGAAGGTGGAACAGCTGAGTAATCAGCAGCAACATGGAATCCTGCGCTGTCAATCAAGCTGCTAGCTCAGTAACTCAAGAAGGTACAGCAGAGCATGTCCAAAGGCAAGATGCTCTGCACAGAGGAATCGTGACAAACTCTATCTGTAATACTCATTTATCTATTTATTTATGTCTGTGTATCTGTCTGTCTGCCTATCTACAGTATCTGCCTATATATATATATATATATATATATATATATATATATATATATATATATATATACATATACATATGTATATATATATACTGTATATATATATATAGTAGGTAAGAAGAGTATTCAGACCCCTTTAAATTTTTAACTCTTTGTTTCAATACAGCAATTTGGTAAATTCAAAAAAGTTCTTTTTTTTCTCATTAATGTGCACTCTGCTCCCCATCCCCCATCTTGTTGGAAAAAAAATATGTAGAAATTTTTGCAAATTTATTAAACAATAAAAACAGAAATATCACTTGGTCATAAGTACGTATTCAGCCCCTTTGTTCAGACACTCATATGTAAGTCCCATGCTGTCCATTTGGTTCTACTCCTTCATTGGAGTCCAGCTGTGTGTAATTAAACTGATAGGACGTGATTTGGAAAGGCGCACACCTGTCTATATAAGACCTCACAGCTCACACTGCATGTCACACCAAATGAGGATCATGAGGTCAAAGGATCTGGCCAAGGAGCTCAGAGACAGAATTGTGGCAAGGCACAGATCTGGCCAAGGTTACAAAAGAATTTCTGCAGTACTCAAGGTTCCTAAGAGCACAGTGGCCTCCATAATCCTTAAATGGAAGAAGTTTGGGACCACCAGAACTCTTCCTAGACCTGGCCGTCCAGCCAAACTGAGCAATCATGGGAGAAGAGCCTTGAGGAGAGAGGTAAAGAAGAATCCCGAGATCACTGTGGCTGAGGTCCAGAGATGCCGTAGGGAGATGGGAGAAAGTTCTACAAAGTCAACTATCACTGCAGCCTCCACCAGTCGGGCCTTTATGGCAGAGTGGCTGTCATGTCCCCACCAGAGTCCACTTCTGCAACTTCTGCTTTGATCACCATGTGGTGCTGTGTTCCCGCTGTGGATAGTGCTGGTGATAGGAGAGGAGTTGGTGCCAGTGGCTCTGGTGGGCACAGGCTCCGCTTATCGACTGGGCTGGGTTTCCTTGGGACCTGCAGTACCACTGACTGACTGTTGGTGGCATGTGTCTTCCCACTGAAGTTACCACCATTCAGCTAAAGACAATGGGAAACACCACACCCTTGTAATTATCCCTCTTGTCTGCTGGTCTCTGCCAGAGATAGTTCTGAATTCCTGGTTCCCTGTCTGTTCTATATTGTGATACCTGTGTTTTGACTTCTGCCTGTTCTCTGACTACCCTACTGCCTGCCATTTTTGTACCTCACTACCAGATCCGGATTTGACCTCGGCCTAGTTTTCTGATTACGTCCTTTCCTGCCTGATTTTGTTTCTGTTCTGCATTTACTGGTTTGACCTTTCCTGACTACTACTCTCATCGGACTGCAGCCTACCACAAGTAGTGATCTCCGGGGCCCTGTGTAATTCCAAATCCCTGTATAGGGTTAAAGGGTTTCAGGGTTCTCGAGGTCCTGCTTTGTGAATGGCTTTCCTCTAGCCTGTCCATTACTGCCAGTTTGAGTCTGTGGTTCCAGGCAGGCGTTACTGTGGCCCGATGGACGCCTCTCTTCAGGGCAAGACATATGAAAGCCCACATAGAGTTTGCAAAAAAGCACATGAAGGACTCTCAGACTATGAGAAATAAGATTCTTTGGTCTGATGAGGCGAAGATGAAGCTTTTTGGTGATAATTCTAAGCTGTATGTGTGGAGAAAACCAGGCACTGCTCATTACCTGCCCAATACAATGCCCACAGTGAGACATGGTGGTGGCAGCATCATGCTATGGAGGCATGGACAGGACGACTGGCTGCAATTGAAGGAAAGATCAATGCGGCCAAGTACAGAGATATCCTGGAAGAAAACCTCTTCCAGAGTGCTCTGGACCTCAGACTTGGCTGAAGGTTCACCTTCCAACAAGACAATGACCCTAAGCGCACAGCTAAAATAACAAAGGAGTGGCTTCAGAACAACTCTGTGACCATTCTTGACCGGCCCAGCCAGAGCCCTGACCTAAACCCAATTGAGCATCTCTGGAGAGACCTGAAAATGGCGTCCACCAATGTTCACCATCCAACCTGACGGAACTGGAGAGGATCTGCAAGGAAGAATGGCCGAGGATCCTCAAATCCAGGGGTGAAGAACTTGTTGCATCATTCCCAAGAAGATTACAGGTGAAGTTCTTTTTTGGATTTTGATTTCTCTTTCGAAGGGCCACACAACGGCCGTAACATCTGCGTCTATCATATGTTTGACCATTGGGTCCTTCGAGTTTTTTCATTTTTTTTGTATTTATGCTATAACATGTATATCAGTCATATATAATTGACCCCACATTGCAGTGCCTGTAGGCCATACTTAGTCACTGTATCATTTGTATTCCTTACCTAGTGGGATTAGGTGGCACTGAGTCTCTGCACCGGGTGATACGTTCTGAACCGTTTATGCATCAGCTCCTGAAAAAAAAACGAGAAAGATAAATCAGAAAGCAACATGGAACCGAGTGATTAAAACCGGAGGAAATCAAGATATTTTCAGATAACTCAACCCCCAAACATATTGCCTGTGAGGCGTATGACACATGAATCATCTGTGCAGCGAAAGCAGCGAAATAAGGGCTGGAATTTAATAGGTCACAAACATAGAAAACTCCTCTTTCCTTTATATTAGTTTGTTTTCTTTAATGATGTGGACTTTTATGTCAGTCTAAACTGACAGTATAAAAACTAAGCGCACAGCCTTATCCCGCCCCCAGAAAACTTGTACTTTTAGTCTTCTAATTGCAGCCTCCCTGCCACATAGACTAAAGTTTACTCACATATGCTAATTAGGGTGTTCGGTGCACCCTGGGTGTGACCAAAGGCCCATCGCTCCATCCGGGAGTAGGGACCCAGGGCTCCTGGACTCACTGGGTGCGGAACCAGACTTAAATCAAAGCATTTTGCACACACTTTCACTATAATTCTTCTAAAAGGGAAGCTGTCATGTGTAAAAATGCTATTAACCTGCAAATATGGGGTTAATCTGCTGGTCAATAGCATTTGGAACTTGCTACCGGGAGGAAATTAACTTTAATCCTTCCGGTAGTCTTGCTTCAGTTACGGGGGCGGTGCCGGCGCAAGTTCAGTCACCGCTCTGTGTATGTAGAGCTCCGAGTGTAACCGCCACCCAACAGACAGCTCGATGCATGCACATTGAACCCTGCTGCCAGGAGGACATTATCTTTAATCCTCCCGGTAGCCTTGCTTCAGTCACAGGGGCGGCGCCGGCGCGAGTTCAGTCACCGCTCTGCGTATGTAGAGCACCGGTTGTAACCGCACCCTCGGCACTGACTGACAGCCGCTTTACATTGAAACCTGCTGTCAATCATACACAGAGCGGTGACTGAACTCATGCCGGCACCACCCCCGAGACTGAAAGGAGGCTACCAGGAGGATTCAAAATATTTTACTCCCAGCAGCGGGGTGTAATGTGCAGGCACCGGGCAGATTTCAAATGCTGTGAACTCGCAGATTAACCCAATATCTGCAGGCTAATAGCATTTGGAACCTGTCCGGCACCTGCACAATGAACCCTACTGCCGGCAAAAAATTAACTTTAATCTTCCCAATAGCCTTGCTTCAGTCACGGGGGCGGTGCCGGCACAAGTACAGTCACCGCTCTGTGTATGGATAGCGCTGGCTGTAACCCCCCCCCCCACTGACTGACAGACACTTTACATTGAAACCTGCTGTCAATCATACACGGAGTGGAGACTGAATTCGCGCCGATGCTGCCCCATGACCGAAGTAAAGCTGCAGGGAAGATTAAAGATAATTTCCTCCTGGCAGTGGAGTGTAATGTGCAGGCACTGGGCAGATTTCAAAAGCTAGTAACTTGCAGATTAACCCCATATCTGAAGGTTAATAGCATTTTCAACCTGTCCGGCACATGCACATTGAACCCTGCTGCCGGGAAGAAATTAACTTCAATCTTCCCGATAGCCTTGCTTCAGTCACGGGGGCGGTGCTGGCATGAGTACAGTCACCGCTCTGTGTGTGGAAAGTGTCGGCTGTAACCGTCCCCCCACTGACTGACAACCGCTTTACATTGAAACTATTGGGGGAGACCTCTGGGTCTCTCTCAGGGTCACAGAGTTGGATTTCAAATCAGAACTGCGCAGATGTATATGGATCAGGAAAATGACCACACAGAGTCTAACTGGTTTTACCTTCTGTCAATCATGCACAGAGCGGTGACTGAACTCACGCTGGCATCGCCCCCGTGACTGAAGCAAGGCTGCCGGGAAGATTAACGATAATTTCCTCCTGGCAGCGGGGTTTAATGTGCAGGCACTGGACAGGTTTCAAATGCTATTAACTTGCAGATTAACCCCATATCTGCAGGTTAATAGCATTTTTACGCGTGAAAGGTTCCCTTGAAGCACACACCCAAGACTGCCCAAGATGTGGTTACTTTATAGTCATATTAAAACACAGCAATTTTCCTGCTATTTTTGTTCTGCAGCCAAAATCTGTTCTCTTTTTAGTAAAATCATCTGCATGCTCTCTGTTTTTCGCTTTAGCAATTTTTTTGCAGCATTTTTAGGTGTGAATTGCATGTTTGCTTTGTCTGTTTTATAAAGTTTACTTTCTCCCCCAAAAATGCTAAAAAAGTTTGTTGTTTTGCAGCGCTTTTCCACTTTCTCACTGCGTTCTATATTTGAAAAACTCCTGCTGACGCATTTGTTGCATTTTTTTTGTGCACCACTTCCTTGCTTTCTTATTCTTGCAGTTTTTGCACCACCTTCTGACTTTCTTATTACCTTCTATGTAGGAAAAATGCTGCAGAATGTTGAAAGAATTGACATGTTTCAGATGTTCAAAATGCTGCTGTTCCCAAATTCAATCAGGGAAAAAAAAAAAATCAAGCATGTGCACAAAATTTCGGAAATCCTATAGCTTTTGCTGGTAATGTAAAAGCAGCTTCTGATTTGCAGAAAAAAAAGCTGCAAAATATAAAAAATGTTGCAAAAATGCTGTATGTGAACACTTCGTCTGGGTCCTCTTCTGAGTGGATCATGTGTGGCTACCATGTATCACAACTCCTTGACTCTGCTCCGACGGGCTCGCTCACACAGTGTATACATCAGACGAGTGCTACCTGATGTGTGATTGAATAGCACTCGGTCCTGTGTTAGACTATAGAGCTGTGTAGACTAGCAATTATTTTCTCTTACCTATTCGGCATGAGAAAAAAATCGTAGCATACTGTAATTGGCAGCAGAAATAAGAAAGTGCGCACCCAAGTCTATGGCTGCGTCCAAAACATCGGACTGCACCCGGATGTCATCCGACTGCAGTCTGATTTTCATTGTGCTCATCTGTGCTCCAAATCTCACACTCAGATCAGAGTTTGAGCCGAGTATCATTTGCATGACAAATCCAATTCTCTTGTATGAGGGAATATACGGCTGTCTGACCCCGGCCAAAAATGTGCACTCAGTTCCTCAGGGGTGGCAACTTAGGTGGAAGGTTGGAGCAAGGAAGACAAGATCTCCTCAAGCTTCAGCAAGAAAAGGCAACTAATCCATGTCCTCTACTGTGACCTTCTGCTCCAGAGGGAATGGGAAAGGTTTGCTGGAGCCGGTCTCCATTGAGTGGGGTGTGATAATCCGAATTCTTGCCCATTGGGTTTTCTTGCATGGCAGGCCTATTAGATGCTGTTTAGATGGAAAGCACAAAAAATAATAAAAAGAAGGTACCATAGACTCTTTCTGGATTAGTATACCACACTCTCAGCTCTACGAGACCTGATACAAAATGATACTGAAATAATACATAACCTTGGGCTCTTCCGGTTGGGGAAGTCCAAATGGAATTTGTGTTCCTCCACCAGAAGAGCACTCGGCTCAATATTACTTTCCGTACTTCATGTTCAGTTTTTCGTGGCTGCTCAGACATCACTAATCGCACAGAGAGGCTTCTCCAGCTGGTTCCACAGCCCTATTGTGACACACGCGACGAGCAGGGTTTACATGGTATATGGTAAACCCCCAGAAGATGTTACAACACACAGGGTGACGTTACAATGGAGGTCCGTGCCGCTACGGAGAGGGGTGAGGGGGCACCTCCGGAACCCACCTCAAGCTGACTCCTGAGGTTCCTAGCATCCCTATGCAGGTTCTTTCAACCTGTCGGCAGGCAGGATACCTTAGGCCCTCAGCTAGCCTTGTACTCACCCTGGCTAGTGAGTAGGCTGACAAGATCACTAGACTTGCCACTACAATACAGAAACACAAGGGAAGGAATACAAACAGGGGAAATAGACATGCAAAGGAAAAAGACGCTCCAGGCGGCTTCAGTGCAGTCAACACCACCGCTGCACAGAACATTGCAGACTTCTTCCAGAGCTCGCTCCTTCCAAAGTGGACCACATAGAAATGAGAATTCAGTTTCTATCACAGGCATCAAATAGGGAAGGGGAGTGATCCCAAAGAGCCACACATGAGAGTGACAGCTACAGGAAGCAGCCAGGCAGGAAAAGGGTTCTTAACCCTTACAGCACTACAAGGAAAGAGATGTTATTAACTAACAGCAGTGAACCTGCCAGCAGCAAGGCGCTGTGAGCTTCTGACACCAGATTCACCCGGGGTCTCCTCTGAGTGAGATACACTCATGACACCTATACCATACCTTGACATCAGTGTTGTGCCTGCGCACTGCACAATCTCCAAGTGGGAGCCCCTTTTGCATCAGGAATTAAACCGGGGCTATAAACTTGTCATATTGGGTTCATGACACACACTCGTAGGGTGCCACTATGGTGTTGGACTTCGTTCACATTGTAGCATCTGACAGGCAACCGGAGGTTTCCTAGTTTCTCAGCCTGAGCCGGGCATCGGCTGATTCTTTTCCATTGCTCCTTAGCCCTATAGGAGTTCATTCTTGTGGATTTGTATGTGGCTCCTAGGAGCATGTTGCTAATTACCCCCCACAGTTGTCCCTTTCCTATTTAAGGTATGGGAGCCTGTGGTTCGGAGCCGATAATAGTTCAACGTTGCTGAAGCGATACCGGTCCTATTGTAGTGATCCAGAGCCTGGTGATCTCTTGTGTGCTTTCCTGTGTGGTGTGGAAATATTCCTGTTATTAGTTTATTTCCTCCTGGGTTTGTTTCATCTCTCCCATGTGTCTGATTGCAGTGTGCTTGTGTTTTGGTTCTTACCCTGTCTGTGGCATTTGTGGGGTTTGCTAATCCGGTCCTGGCTCTCTCCTGGGGTGGGGGAGAGGGGAAGTAAGATCAGGGTTTGGACAAGAGTTAGGGTCACAGTGGTGGTCCAGACCTGGCAACCATCAAGCCAACCTCTGGGAGAAAGGACAGTGCAAGGTCGGTTTAGAGGTCCCTACTCCAGCCTACACTTCTGTGACAAAACCCATCTTAAAGATGTCGCACTTGGAGGTGCTATGTCTCTCTTTTTTTTCTCTAGCCATTTTTTTTATAAAGTGGAATTCTTCTGCACGCTTCTCCATTACATTCTTGAGATTGATGTGAGTCTCTCCACATTTACCCTGAGATGAGGACTTTATTCTTACCACGTTCAGAGAAGAGGTGCCCTGTTAATTTCTAAGTTACCTCAATAATTGCAGAGAAAGTGATCAAAGTATCATCCAGAGATGCTTAAAAATGGATGGAGAGCGACAGGGGCAGCTTTCCTTCCTCCTCTACGGGGCTCGTATGGCATAGTCGGTCAATATGCCATAAATGCAAAAAGGTAACACCAATAAATGCAAAGAAAAACGGATGAAACCGAGGAGTCTGTTTTTACTTTCTTCAATGACCATCAAACGCCTTCTTAAACTCTCCATTATTATTCTCCGGAGACTATAATAGACCCATTGGACATATTGCACCGAGATTTAAGGCAAGGACAAGGAAATTGATAAAGAACAGATTACATGGCTTTGTGTCAATCAAAGGAAACCACAGAAAAAATATAGACTTAGGGGCAAAGATCAAGTCCTCTATATGGGAAAAACGGACGGAGGAGTAAAATGGAATTATTTACAGAGACCCTGTCAGCAGGTTTCTGCAATGTAACTAGAGTTAAAACAGAGCATTCAGCCCTGTGTCTCTTATCTCAGGGTCTTTTTTTTGTTTACCTGTAATGTTAGTTTAAGCCTCTTATCTTTATCCTTAGTGGGACTCAGCAGTCCTTGAGCTCCAGTCCGACTCCACCCGCTTCTGTGATTGGCAGCTTCTGTCTATGGAAATGTACACTGAAAGCCTGGTGTGGGCAGCTCTCAGCTCTGCTACATGCAAAATCTAAAATCTTTCACTGTGTCACACAGTGATCTAAGTGATACATTATTGAATTCAGGGTCTTTTTGAAGATCTTAAGCGAGCTTTACACGCTATGACATCGCTCAAGTGATCTCGCTGGGGTCATGGAATTGGTGACGCACATCCGGCCGCATTAGCGATGCCGTTGCGTGTGACACCTATGAGCGATTTTCATCGTCGCAAAAACGTGCAAAATCGCTCATCGGTGACACGGGGGTCCATTCTCAAATATCGTTACTGCAGCAGTAACGAAGTTGTTCGTCGTTCCTGCGGCAGCACACATCGCTCCGTGTGACACCGCAGGAACGAGGAAGCTCCCCTTACCTGCCTCCCGGCCGCTATGCGGAAGGAAGGAGGTGGGTGGGATGTTCGTCCCGCTCATCTCCGCCCCTCCGCTTCTATTGGGCGGCGGTTCAGTGACGCTGCTGTGATGCTGAACGAACCGCCCCTTAGAAAGGAGACGGTTCACCGGTCACAGCGACGTCGCAGGGAAGGTAAGTATGTGTGACGGGTCTGGGCGATGTTGTGCGGCACGGGCAGAGATTTGCCAGTGTCGCACAACCGATGGGGGCGGGTACCCACGCTGGCGATATCATTCGGTACCGATATCGCAGTGTGTAAAGCGGCCTTTAGATGAGGTAGCAAAAACTTGCTGACAGATTCCCTTTAATTCTAGTAATACCCAATGTATGGAATGGAAAGGTATAAAAACAGCTACAAAAGATACAAATCTGCATCAAATCCATTCAGTAAAGGGAAATAGAATATAACATACAGAATAATGTGCAAAGACAATGTAAAAGCACAAAGTTTAGCATTCCTATTCCCTGTAGAGCAAGTGTTAGCTGCTGCAGAAGCTCTTTAGGTCCCCTTCACGCATCAGTGTTTCTAGTAAGTGTTGCGTCCGTTTTCACATGTACTGGAGACATAGTCACACAAATACTCATTACAATCTGTGCATATTACTAGGTTCTGCAGTAGCTGAGGTGTGTACTATGAGGTTCTGCAGCAGCTGAGGTGTGTACTATGAGGTTCTGCAGCAGCTGAGGTGTGTACTATGAGGTTCTGCAGCAGCTGAGGTGTGTACTATGAGGTTCTGCAGTAGCTGAGGTGTGTACTATGAGGTTCTGCAGTAGCTGAGGTGTGTACTATGAGGTTCTGAAGCAGCTGAGGTGTGTACTATGAGGTTCTGAAGCAGCTGAGGTGTGTACTATGAGGTTCTGCAGTAGCTGAGGTGTGTACTATGAGGTTCTGAAGCAGCTGAGGTGTGTACTATGAGGTTCTGCAGTAGCTAAGGTGTGTACTATGAGGTTCTGCAGCAGCTGAGGTGTGTACTATGAGGTTCTGAAGCAGCTGAGGTGTGTACTATGAGGTTCTGCAGCAGCTGAGGTGTGTACTATGAGGTTCTGCAGTAGCTGAGGTGTGTACTATGAGGTTCTGCAGTAGCTGAGGTGTGTACTATGAGGTTCTGAAGCAGCTGAGGTGTGTACTATGAGGTTCTGCAGCAGCTGAGGTGTGTACTATGAGGTTCTGCAGCAGCTGAGGTGTGTACTATGAGGTTCTGCAGCAGCTGAGGTGTGTACTATGAGGTTCTGAAGCAGCTGAGGTGTGTACTATGATGTTCTGAAGCAGCTGAGGTGTGTACTATGAGGTTCTGCAGCAGCTGAGGTGTGTACTATGAGGTTCTGAAGCAGCTGAGGTGTGTACTATGAGGTTCTGCAGCAGCTGAGGTGTGTACTATGAGGTTCTGAAGCAGCTGAGGTGTGTACTATGAGGTTCTGAAGCAGCTGAGGTGTGTACTATGAGGTTCTGAAGCAGCTGAGGTTTGTACTATGAGGTTCTGAAGCAGCTGAGGTGTGTACTATGAGGTTCTGCAGTAGCTGAGGTGTGTACTATGAGGTTCTGAAGCAGCTGAGGTGTGTACTATGAGGTTCTGAAGCAGCTGAGGTTTGTACTATGAGGTTCTGAAGCAGCTGAGGTTTGTACTATGAGGTTCTGAAGCAGCTGAGGTGTCATTACGAGGTCCTAGAGCAGCCGAGGCATCTGAATAATGTGATGTTCTTAAGCAGCTGAGGTGCGTATTCTTATATCCTGCAGCAGCTGAGGTGTATTATGCTGTTCTGAATCAGCTAAGGTGGGAATTGATGTTTTTTAGCATCTGAGGTGTATGATGAGGTTCTGCAGCAGGTGAGGTGTGTATTATGATGTTCTTCGCCAGCTGAGGTGTGCATGATGAGGTTCTGCAGCAGCTGAGGTGTGCATGATGAGGTTCTGCAGAAGCTGAGGTGTGTATTATGATGTTCTGCAGCAGCTGAGGTGAAAATTGATGTTTTGCAGATTCTGAAGTGTGTAATTTGATGTCCTTCAGTAGCTTAGGTGTATTATAATGTGCTGCAGCAGCTGAGATGTTTATTATAAGGTCTTACAGCAGCTGAGGTGTAGTATAATGTTCTGCAACAGCTGATGCGTATTATAATGTTTTGTAGCAGCTGAGGTGTGTAATAAGATGTTCTTCAGCAGCTGAGATGTGTAATAAGATGTTCTTCAGCAGCTGAGGTGTGTACTAAAAAGTCCTACAGAAGGTAAGGTGTATAATAAGATGTTCTGCAGCAGCTGAGGTGTGTATTATAAGGCCCTAAAGCAGCTGAGGTGTGTAATAAAATGTTCTGCAGCAGCTCAGGTGAGTATTGTTCTGTCCTTCAGCAGCTGAGGTGTATTATGATGTTCTGCAGCAGCTGAGGTGTGTAATGTGATGTTCTGCAGCAGCTGAGGTGTGTATTATGAGGATTTACAGCAGCTGAGGTGTGTAATAAGATGGTCTGCAGCAGCTGAGGTGTGTAATAAGATGTTCTGCAGCAGCTGAGGTGTGTATTATAAGGTCTTACAGCAGCTGGTGTGTAATAAGATGTTCTGCAGCAGCTGAGGTGTGTAATAAGATGTTCTGCAGCAGCTGAGGTGTGTAATAAGATGTTCTGCAGCAGCTGAGGTGTGTAATAAGATGTTCTGCAGCAGCTGAGGTGTGTATTATAATGTTCTGCAGCAGCCGAGGTGTGTATTATAATGTTCTGCAGCAGCTGAGGTGTGTATTATAAGGTCTTACAGCAGCTGAGGTGTGTAATAAGATGTTCTGCAGCAGCTGAGGTGTGTAATAAGATGTTCTGCAGCAGCTGAGGTGTGTATTATAATGTTCTGCAGCAGCTGAGGTGTGTATTATAATGTTCTGCAGCAGCTGAGGTGTGTATTATAAGGTCTTACAGCAGCTGAGGTGTGTAATAAGATGTTCTGCAGCAGCTGAGGTGTGTATTATAATGTTCTGCAGCAGCTGAGGTGTGTATTATAAGGTCTTACAGCCGCTGAGGTGTGTAATAAGATGTTCTGCAGCAGCTTAGGTGTGTAATAAGATGTTCTGCAGCAGCTGAGGTGTGTATTATAAGGTCTTACAGAAGCTAAGGTGTATAATAAGATGTTCTGCAGCAGCTGAGGTGTGTATTATAAGGCCCTAAAGCAGCTGAGGTGTGTAATAAAATGTTCTGCAGCAGCTCAGGTGAGTATTGTTCTGTCCTTCAGCAGCTGAGGTGTATTATGATGTTCTGCAGCAGCTGAGGTGTGTAATGTGATGTTCTGCAGCAGCTGAGGTGTGTAGTATAATGTTCTGCAACAGCTGATATGTATTATAATGTTCTGCAGCAGCTGAGGTGTGTATTATGAGGATTTACAGCAGCTGAGGTGTGTAATAAGATGGTCTGCAGCAGCTGAGGTGTGTAATAAGATGTTCTGCAGCAGCTGAGGTGTGTATTATAAGGTCTTACAGCAGCTGAGGTGTGTAATAAGATGTTCTGCAGCAGCTGAGGTGTGTATTATAATGTTCTGCAGCAGCTGAGGTGTGTATTATAAGGTCTTACAGCCGCTGAGGTGTGTAATAAGATGTTCTGCAGCAGCTGAGGTGTGTAATAAGATGTTCTGCAGCAGCTGAGGTGTGTAATAAGATGTTCTGCAGCAGCTGAGGTGTGTATTATAATGTTCTGCAGCAGCTGAGGTGTGTATTATAAGGTCTTACAGCCGCTGAGGTGTGTAATAAGATGTTCTGCAGCAGCTGAGGTGTGTAATAAGATGTTCTGCAGCAGCCGAGGTGTGTATTATAATGTTCTGCAGCAGCTGAGGTGTGTATTATAAGGTCTTACAGCAGCTGAGGTGTGTAATAAGATGTTCTGCAGCAGCTGAGGTGTGTAATAAGATGTTCTGCAGCAGCTGAGGTGTGTATTATAATGTTCTGCAGCAGCTGAGGTGTGTATTATAATGTTCTGCAGCAGCTGAGGTGTGTAATATAAGGTCTTACAGCCGCTGAGGTGTGTAATAAGATGTTCTGCAGCAGCTTAGGTGTGTAATAAGATGTTCTGCAGCAGCTGAGGTGTGTATTATAAGGTCTTACAGCCGCTGAGGTGTGTAATAAGATGTTCTGCAGCAGCTGAGGTGTGTATTATAATGTTCTGCAGCAGCTGAGGTGTGTAATAAGATGTTCTGCAGCAGCCGAGGTGTGCATTATTCTGTCCTGCAGTGTCGCCATCCTCTCACTGTAATTATCAGATTTTTACATAAGAATATAGTCAATATCACTTCTACAAGAAGCGGAGCTGTTCAATACAAACCTAAACCCTCACATCTGCGTTACTATCCCATTAAATGCAAGTTATTGTCCTATGTTATCAGCCAGTAGTGAAGATCCCTGCAATAATCAAGAAGATTCCTGGGAGAATGTCTGGACCCCCCCCCCCAGCTCCCCCCATATTAATGCTTAGAGATTGTCACCAAACTTTTCCTTTTTTTACATGCGTTTGCACTTTAGCGGATTCTTGCATTCAGAAATTGGACCCAGCCCCGCGTCGGAGTGGACGGCGGCGGCGCTGATTAATATGCAACGCTGCGGCATCGGAGTATTTTACTGTAGCTTTCAGCGCACAAAACACAGGCTTCTATTTATAAACTGCGCCTGAGCACGGGATGCATTTTTCATGTGTTGAACAAGATTCTCTTTAACTCATTTTTCTGAGGCAGAAGCTGAATATTCACAAATGCACCAAAATGCTTTTACATCATCAATAAATGAACACTTATTTTTGTGGGGTCGACATTTTACACGACAACGACATGCTAATATTCAGCACCAAGGACGGCACGACGGATATTTAAAGGGAACCTATCATTAAAAAATGACCTAGTAATGAAGTCACAATTTAATGATAACTGTATATTTTAAAAATGTTAGTGCTGTATTTTCCAACTGTCCGTGCCATTATTTATCACAGCTCACCTCCACCTCCTTCTGTACAATAACTGATAATATCTCAATATATAATAGATAACACAGGATCCATTATTCACAATAGGTGATGTCACAGCTCACCTCCTACTCCTGTACAATGCCTGATAACATCTCTATATACAGTAGATAACACGGGATCCAGTATTCACAATGGGTGATATCACAGCTCACCTCTTTCTACCTCTCCTGTACAATGATAACATTTTTATATACAGCAGATAACACAGGATCCACTATTCACAATAAATGATGTCACAGCTCACTTCCTCCTCCTGTACAATGACTGATAACACCTCTATATACAGTAGATAACACAGGATCCACTATTCACAATAGGTGATGTCACAGCTCACCTCCTCTTCTACAATGACTAACTCATCTATATACAGTAGATAACTGAGGATCCAGTATTCACAATGCATGATATCACAGCTCACCTTCTTCTCCCTCTCCTGAACAATGACTGATAACATCTCTATATACAGTAGATAACACAGGATCCACCATTCACAATAGGTGATGTCACAGCTCACCTCCTCGTCCTCCTGTTCAATGACTGATAATATCTCTATATACAGCAGATAACACAGGATTCACTATTGACAATAGGTGATATCACAGCTCACCTCCTTCTCCTGTACAATGACTGATAACACCTCTATATACAGTAGATAACACAGGATCCAGTATTCACAATACATGATATCACAGCCCACCTTCTTCTCCCTCTCCTGAACAATGACTGATAACATCTCTATATACAGCAGATAACACAGGATCCAGTATTCACAATAGGTGATGTCACAGCTCACCTCCTCCTCCTCCTGTTCAATGACTGATAATGCCTCTATATACAGTAGATAACACAGGAAGGCACAGCTCACCTCCTACAAAGTACAAAGCAACTGTTTTTTCTTTACCAATGAAGTGCAAATTGATATTTGTGTTGTCTGGGAAATAATTTTCTTTAAATTGTCAGGTCATTGAAATGGTAAATATGAGAGAGAAATGATTCAGTGTCATTATGTCTGTGTGCAGTAAGGATAACGTCTCCGCACAGCCGATCATGATATCTACGGTAACAATATAGCCAATTATGCAATAAAATCCATGGTAATGAATGACTGACATCCAGAGAGCAGAACTCATTGTAGGGAGAAACATTACTGCCTGTGCGGGCACATGGAAATACTGCACTACTACATCAGCGCAGTCATGGTGGACGCAGGGCTGTCACTCACCGGTGACATGGGCATGGGACGAGTTACACAAAAAAAATATTCAGGGCAGGGGAAGCCGGAGCTGCAGCGGAGAAGCTGGGACCTTTGTTTTTTAACTGCATGAGAGGACACACACAAGCTAGGGACCCCAACGTAGAGAAATACTTTGGCGTAGTGTTGGGGCTCTATTGCATTGATCAATTCAGTAGCTAAATTTCTCTTGATTCATATGTTCATGGCAGTAATGCAGGTTCCATTTTTCACATTTCATTCTTACAAATAGCTATTGAATTTTTCATGTCAGTATTCACACAGCAGTTTCTGCTTTTCATGTATTCCCCTTACATAGTCACTGGTGTGCAGACCTTATCTCCATATAGTGTAGATTTTTTAGGTTTTTGCACCCAGTACAGACTCAGAATGGTGTTCCAGATGTTATTTCTTGATTGGTGAAGTTGCAAAACTCTTCAAAACGTGTGACATCTGTGGCATTGTGCATTGTTCTGTGTGATAAAAATGCATATTTTAGAGTGTCCTTTCAGCTTAAGGCGCACCTGTGCAATAATCATGCTGTCTAATCAGAATCTTGATATGCTACACCTAAGAGGTGGATGGATTATATCCGCAAAGGAAAAGTGCTCACTGATATTGTGCTGTGTGCTCAAATTGCAGTTTAGAGTGGCTTTTTATTGTGGCCAGCCTAAGGCGCACCTGTGCAATAATCATGCTGTCTAATCAGAATCTTGATATGCTACACCTAAGAGGTGGATGGATTATATCCGCAAAGGAAAAGTGCTCACTGATATTGTGCTGTGTGCTTAAATTGCAGTTTAGAGTGGCCTGCCTAAGGCGCACCTGTGCAATAATCATGCTATCTAATCAGAATCTTGATATGTAAAACCTGTGAGGTGGATGGAATATCTCCGCAGAGGAGAAGTGATCTCTAACACAGATTTACACAAATTTGTGAACACTATTTAAGAGAAAAGGCCTTTTGTGCACAAAGAAAAAGTCTTAGATCTTTGAGTTCTGCTCTTCAAAAATGGAGTAAAAATAAAAGTGCTGTGTTTATATTTTTGCTCAGTATATTTATAACACAACATTTTTAAATAATTTGAAATATACTATAATATTCATGATGCTTTATGCATTGTCATAAAGTATTATAAATATCCTTCAAATGGATAAATTGACGCATTTTTGTTTTCTAGTTGCTCATGTTTGACAGCACACTTAGTAGCCATTCCTGGTATTACACATCCAACTTCTCAATATTTTTGGTAACATTGTATAAATATCCTTCAAGTGGATACATATTGCATCAATTGAAGCGTTTTGGTTTTCTAGTCGCTCGTGTTTCACAGCACACCAAGTGGCCAGTCCTGGTATTACACATCAAACTTTTCAATTTTTTTGGTAGCATTGTATAAATATTCAAGTGTATGCATTGAAGCATTTTGGCTTTCTAGTTGCTCATGGTTGACAGCACACCTAGTGGCCACTCCTGGTATTACACTTCAAACGTTTTTATTTTTTTTATAACGTTGTATAATGAAATGTCCTTCAAGTGGATACAAACTGGATCAATTGAAACATTTTGGTTTTCTAGATGCTCATGTTTGACAGCACACCTAGTGGCCATTCCTGGTATTACACATCAAACTTCTCAATATTTTTGGCAACATTGTATAAATATTCAAGTGGATACATTGAAGCATTTTGGCTTTCTAGTTGCTCATGTTTAACAGCACACCAAGTGGCCAGTCCTGGTATTACACATCAAACTTCTCAATATTTTTGGTAACATTGTATAAATATTCAAGTGGATACATTGAAACATTTTGGCTTTCTAGTTGCTCATGGTTGACAGCACACCTAGTGGCCAGTTCTGGTATTACGCATCAAACTTCTCAATATTTTTGGTAACATTGTATAAATATTCAAGTGGATACATTGAAACATTTTGGCTTTCTAGATGCTCATGGTTGACAGCACACCTAGTGGCCAGTTCTGGTATTACGCATCAAACTTCTCAATATTTTTGGTAACATTGTATAAATAAGTGGATACATTGAAACATTTTGGCTTTCTAGTTGCTCATGGTTGACAGCACACCTAGTGGTCAGTCCTGGTATTACACCTCAAACTTCTCAATATTTTTGTAACATTGTATAAATAAGTGGATACATTGAAACATTTTGGCTTTCTAGTCTAGGCGGCACACACAGCTTGGCGTTCATCTTTGCTGGACGTTATTGGTCCGTCCTTGGGGCAATTCTGTTGTCTGTCAGTCCTGATGTGATTACTGATATGATGCAAAGTACCCTATGAAGACTCCCCTGATGATTACTATACGAAACGCGTCGGGAGGTACATACTACCGCTTTTCCAATTGAGCCAACAAATGGTATTTATGTAGGACCTGTGTAGGGTCACCTCAGGTTGAGCTCTATATTGACATGCCCTTGGAAGCACGGTAAGACCGTTTTCCTTACCTTTTTCATGGTTACAGTCGATTTGAGGGATTTACTGTTGCAGCAGGTCCGACGTGGCAACCATTGTTTTTGCTGTGTTTCTTAATGCAGTTATTCTGTGTGACTTAGTTTCATACTTTCTGCATTTTGTGCCTGGTGTTCATTTTTGAGGCTGTTGTCATCCTTTGTGTAGCCCAAATGAACACTTTTTATTCTTTTATAGTGGCAGTCCACTTTTAATGTATACCTATTAAAGGTTATGTTTTAGGAATTTTTTTGTTCTCTGGCTATTTGCCCCCAGTTGCTATTTACTGCAGTCCTGGTATTACACCTCAAACTTCTCAATATTTTTTGTAACATTGTATAAATAAGTGGATACATTGAAGCATTTTGGTTTTCTAGTTGCTCATAGTTGACAGCACACCTAGTGGCCATTCCTGGTATTACACCTCAAATTTCTCAATATTTTTGTAACATTGTATAAATAAGTGGATACATTGAAACATTTTTGCTTTCTAGTTGCTCATGGTTGACAGCACACCTAGTGGCCATTCCTGGTATTACACCTCAAACTTCTCAATATTTTTGTAACATTGTATAAATATTCAAGTGGATGCATTGAAGCATTTTGGTTTTCTAGTTGCTCATGGTTGACAGCACACCTAGTGGCCAGTCCTGGTATTACACCTCAAACTTCTCAATATTTAATAAGTGGATACATTGAAACATTTTTGCTTTCTAGTTGCTCATAGTTGACAGCACACCTAGTTGCCAGTCCTGGTATTACACATCAAACTTCTCAATATTTTTGTAACATTGTATAAATAAGTGGATACATTGAAGCATTTTGGCTTTCTAGTTGCTCATGGTTGACAGCACACCTAGTGGCCAGTCCTGGTATTACACATCCAACTTCTCAATATTTATGGTAACATTGCAGAACGATTTATGATGAAGAATCAAGAACCTGTTGGAACGTTTTGTTTGCAGCAGAGGTTGAAAAGCAGAATGGCGCAACACCGGTCCTCACATGTGAATGATCCCGGGTGAAGCTTCATTAATTCACTCCAAGTACTTAGAGAGTCTCAAAATAAGCTGTGGATCTGGAGTACAGCAACTGAAAGCAATAGACAATATTCCAGCTCTGGCAAGGAATGGATTAAGAGGCATAACTAACAAGCAGTAATAGCTCTCTCTATATTTCTGATATCTTGTGTCACTGAGTCCCCTGGTGCTACTTCAAAGCAGTGAGAAGCGCAGCGCTGAATCCTCTTTAACTCCTGGTCTTATCACTTTAGAATCCCAGAAGAGGTCAGTATGTTGCTATTCTGTATTCTGCCGGGTCCCTTTATTGTCTTGGAGAGAATGGAATTAATTGCATCATTTAGCTCTCCACTTAATTCAACATATTACTCCGCACTTCACTACCCATCCAAATGAGGAGAGTGGAGTTAAAGAAACACATTGCACTGATATTCTACAATCGGGCCATTATAGATCCGGGCTTATTTTATGTATCTTTTTTTGCTCACTTTGTTCTAGAGATTGGAATCATTCAGCGAGCTCCATGATACTGCTATCAGGTGTAAAGAAGGTGACTGAGGTCTATGGGCATAAAAAGGATTATCATTCAATGGTCAATCTTTACTTTTGAAATCTGCGGCAGTTCGGAGAATACAGATGGCCGGGACTATGTGGCGAAAGGTAAGGGAAGGGGAGATGGTGACCCCTTACCAAAAAGACAGCTGGTCCCTGGGGTCCCTCACCACCCTTTATAGATTCCACACACATGCGCCTAGCTGGATACCTGACCCTGCCTGACCCTGATATAGGCCCAAGGTAGAGGATGGATGGTATGAGTGCTTAGTCAACCCCACTATGCTCTAAAGAATACACAGGGATAACAAACAGGGTGAAAGTGAATAAATAACTTATCTGCTAGATAATTACCACCCAAATGCGCCGAGCTGGATACCTGACCCTGATGCAGGCCCTAGGTAGAGGATGGATGGCATGAGCGCTTAGTCAACCTCACTATGCTATAAAGAAGACACAGGGATAACAAATGGGGGGAAGTGAACAAATAAGTTATGTCCTAGATAGGTTCAGCTCCTATGCAACGAGCCGGATACCTGACCCTAAGTATCTCTAGTGCTGGAACCTAAATAGGGAACGGATGGGATGAGTGATTAGTCAACCCTACTAAGCTCTAAAGAAGACACAAGGATAACAAACTGGGGGAAAGTGAACAAATAACTTATCTCCTAGATAGGTTCAGGGATGAGTGATTTGCAAACCCCACTGAACGCTAAAGGAAGACACAATGAGGACATATAGGGGAAAAAGCATGGGCCACTTAGGCGTTAGGCGGGCTTTGCACACTACGACATCGCAGGTGCGATGTCGGTGGGGTCAAATCGAAAGTGACGCACATCCGGCGTCGAAGTCGATATCGTAGTGTGCAAATCCTTTTTTATATGATGAACAAGCGCAAAAGCGTTGTTATCGTATCATCGGTGCAGTGTCCGACATTTCCATAATGCTGGTGCAGCGACAAGTACGATGTAGTTCCTCGTTCCTGCGGCAACGCACATCGCTGTGTATGAAGCCGCAGGAGCGAGGAACATCTCCTACCTGCGTCCCGACTGCAATGTAGAAGGAAGGAGGTGGGTAGGATTTTTAGGTCCTGCTCATCTCCGCCCCTCCGCTGCTATTGGCCGCCTGCTGTGTGACGTCGCTGTAACGCCGCACGACCCGCTCCCTTAGGAAGGAGGCGGGTCGCCGGCCAGAGTGACGTCACAGGGCAGGTAAGTGCATGTGAAGCTGCCGTAGCGATAATGTTCGCTACGCCAGCAATCACAAGATATAGCTGCTGCGACTGGGGTGGGGACTATCACGCTCGACATCACAGCATCGGCTTGCGATGTTGCAGAGTGAAAAGTACCCCTTACTCTCAGATAACACAGGTAGGAGTTCAGCAAGCTTCAGCAACCATACCACAGAGGAGTACAAGCCACCTGCTTGCAACCAGAGCTAGAATGAACTGAATAATATCACCAGCACCAGTCCAGGGGAGAAAGGGAGTATTTAAGCACCAAGAGAATTCTGATTATCAGCAGCTGGGTGGACGGCGAGCTCCTGCTGGGTTCTAAAGGGGAGAAATGAAAATCCAGCAGGAAAGCTCCCTATACCAATGAATACTGACAGCAGAAACAATGGAGAGCTAGGGAGCATTCCGTGCAGCCAAACACTGTGACCTTCTACTGCCAGAAACCACATGACTGTCTGTCACCCGTGATACACCTGAGACAGTGAGTTGTCAAGGTCAAAGAAACATGGTAGATAGATAACTTATATATATATATATATATATATATATATATATATAATTTTTTTTTTTTTTTTTTTTTTTTTTAAATAAAGGTTGTAGACCAGCTCACCTGTCTGAGCTCAAGCCCTGGTGTCCTTGTTCTCCTTATTGCACGGACCAGAAGTGGGAAACTTCCAAGATATGTAGAACAACATGAAGAAGGATCCAGCAAGGCAGAATGACTCCAAACGGCAACAAAAGTTTTTGTTTTTTTTTTTTTCTCTGACTTTGTTATCTAAGAATAAAAAATTCCAGAACTCTTGACAAGCTGTTAAGTGCAAGGTATATGCAGTATGGACTACGCGTTTCGGCGGACGCAGCCGGCTTCTTCACGGTCCCAAGACTAAACTGATGTACTAGTATGAAGAGGGCTTCTATATAGTTAGTTAGCCCAGCCCACACAACCACTAGTGAGCTGACACATATGAGTTTGATTAGAAGAGCCCGAGTTAAACTAGCAACAGTTTTGCACATCTGACATATAAAAATGTAGCCTGAACAACAGAGTGTACATATATCACTTACCGGAATCAATAAAAACAAGTGAACAGAGTGCACATACATATACTTATAAGTGATAACTAAAATATATTGCAGCTTCAAGAATAATACACTTTTTTTTTTTTTTTATAGCAAATAATATCTTGATTATTTACCATTCTATACATTGACCAGATATTAATATTGGACGGCAAGATCCATTCTATTATTGAAGCCAAAAGGGATCCTGGTTTCCAAGAGAAACATCCATTTGCTTTCTCTTGCAAGGATTTTTTTCTGCAGGTTGCCACCTCTCTCTGGTTTAAAAACTTGTTCTATACCAAGAAAAGAGATACTTTTCAAATTTCCTATTTGCTATAAAAAAAAAAGAAAAAAGAAAAGTGTATTATTCTTGAAGCTGCAATATTTTTTAGTTATCACTTATAAGTATATGTATGTGCACTCTGTTCACTTGTTTTTATTGATTCCGGTAAGTGATATATGTACACTGTGTTGTTCAGGCTACATTTTTATATGTCAGATGTGCAAAACTGTTGCTAGTTTAACTCGGGCTCTTCTAATCAAACTCATATGTGTCAGCTCACTAGTGGTTGCGTGGGCTGGGCTAACTATATAGAAGCCCTCTTCATACTAGTACATCAGTTTTGTCTTGGGACCGTGAAGAAGGCGGCTGCGTCCGCCGAAACACGTAGTCCATACTGCATATACCTTGCACTTAACAGCTTGTCAAGAGCTCTGGAATTTTAAAAAAAAACCTTTTGTTGCCCTTTGGAGTCATTCTGCCTTGCTGGATCCTTCTTCATGTTGTTCTACATATATATAATATATAATATATATATATATATATATATATATATATATATATATATATATAAATATAATGAATAGATAGATGATAGACAGCTAGAATAGATTGTCATGAGATAGATGTAAACTGAGTGTATATACAATGGATACGATATGGACATATGTGTCTAAGATTAATTGTGGCTACTACTACAATCTACTATAATAATACTAGTATTTTTCCTTCTTTTTTTCTATGTCATATTAACAGTGTAAGAAAATATATCTTTTTTTAAGAAATGTATGTGTGATAGAAGTGATGAAAGTTCTTTATTGTATCCACCAGACACACGAGGAACCATCGCTGACAATTCTGAAGACATTGATTCCTCCATTGATCTTTATTGTAACGTGATCTATTTATCTGGATCGTTCCTGGATTTTGTGATATTTTGTGCATGTCGGAAAGTTTTTCAACAACTAGTAAAAGTTTGCTGCTATCTTTCTCCCTTCACAGATATTTCACCTCGCTCCACATTTCTTTTTAATCAAAGCTCGTCAGCATGAGTCAGCCTTAATTGCCACTGTGCCTTTATGTTATGAAGTGTCTTGTCCACACATGAGCCACATGCTGCGACATTCATCTTTCTCTGCCTGATACATCTCTGAAAATGTTGCTCTTTATATGTGGCTTTGAGACTAAATTAATTTTAGTCCCCCCCCCACCCCCCCGCCCTTAGTTAAAGACCCACATATTTTGTATGGAGAAATGAAATTATATTCCAGACTGAAAAATGTGTAAGTGAAAAAAAAAAGTCGATTTGCTGGGGGCTATGCTGGCTGCAGTGGGGGCTGTGCTGGCTGCAGTGGGGGCTGTGCTGGCTGCAGTGGGGGCTGTGCTGGCTGCGGAGAGCGCTGTGCTGGCTGCATTGGGTGCTGTGCTGGCTGCAGTGGGGGCTGTGCTGGGTACAGTGGGGGCTGTGCTGGCTGCAGGGGGGGTATGGCTGCAGTGGGGGTTGTGCTGCCTGTGATGGGGGCTGTGCTGGCTGCAGGGGAGGGGTTATGGCTGCAGTGGGGGTTGTGCTGGCTGTGATGGGGGCTGTGCTGGCTGCAGTGGGGGCTGTGCTGGCTGCAGGGGGGGGGGTTATGGCTGCAGTGGGGGTTGTGCTGGCTGTGATGGGGGCTGTGCTGGCTGCAGGGGGGGTGCTGGCTGCAGTGGGGCTTGTGCTGGCTGTGATGGGGGCTGTGCTGGCTGTGATGGGGGCTGTGCTGGCTGTGATGGGGGCTGTGCTGGCTGTGATGGGGGCTGTGCTGGCTGCGGTGGGAGCTGTGCTGGATGCGATGGGGGTTGTGCTGGCTGCAGTGTGGGCTGTGCTGGCTGTGGTGTGGGCTGTGCTGGCTGTGATGGGGACTGTGCTGGCTGCAGTGGGGGCTGTGCTGGCTGTGATGGGGGCTGTGCTGGCTGTGATGGGGGCTGTGCTGGCTGCGGTGGGAGCTGTGCTGGATGCGATGGGGGTTGTGCTGGCTGCAGTGTGGGCTGTGCTGGCTGTGGTGTGGGCTGTGCTGGCTGTGGTGCGGGCTGTGCTGGATGCGATGGGGGTTGTGCTGGCTGCAGTGGGGGTTGTGCTGGCTGTGGTGTGGGCTGTGCTGGCTGTGATGGGGACTGTGCTGGCTGCAGTGGGGGCTGTGCTGGCTGCAGGGGGGGGTTATGGCTGCAGTGGGGGTTGTGCTGGCTGTGATGGGGGCTGTGCTGGCTGCAGTGGGGGCTGTGCTGACTGCAGTGGGGGTGCTGGCTGCAGTGGGGCTTGTGCTGGCTGTGATGGGGGCTGTGTTGGCTGCAGTGGGGGCTGTGCTGGCTGTGATGGGGGCTGTGCTGGCTGCGGTGGGAGCTGTGCGGGCTGTGCTGGATGCGATGGGGGTTGTGCTGGCTGCAGTGGGGGCTGTGCTGGCTGTGGTGTGGGCTGTGCTGGATGCGATGGGGGCTGTGCTGGCTGTGGTGGGGGCTGTGCTGGCTGCGCTTGTTTTTGTGCTGGCTGCGGTGGGGGCTATGTTGGCTGCAGTGGGGGCTGTGCTGGCTGCGGTGGGGGCTGTGTTGGCTGTGCTTGGTGCTGTGCTGGCTGTGGTGGGGGCTGTGCTACCTGTGGTCGGTGCTGTGCAGGCTGCGGTGGGGGCTGTGCTGGCTGTGGTGGGCACTGTCTTGGCTGTTGTGGGGGCTGTTCTGGCTGCGGTTAGGGCTGTGATGGGCACTGTCCTGGCTGTGGTGGGGGCTGTTCTGGCTGCGTTTGGTGCTGTGCTGGCTGCGGTGGGGGCTGTGCTGGCTGCGGTGGGGGCTGTTCTGGCTGCAGTTAGGGCTGTGGTGGGGGCTTTGCTGGTTTCAGTGGGTGCTGCGCTGGCTGTGCTGGTAGTTGAATAGTTGTGAAGGTCGAATGAAGTGGGTTGTTTGTGGCAAAGAAGAAGAGGAGACAGAAGGCAAGATAGCGTGAACTGAGACATAGTGTGTGACCATTGTTGAGACTAAAGAAATTTCCTCGCATGTACTGGCCCCATATGATAGGAGTTAGAAGACAGAACCCTAGTAGCCAGGCCCCATAACCATCAAGGTATCGGGGGATCTCTACTAATGTGGGACTCTAGTGGCCAGACCCCTTAACCAGGGGCATCAACTGACTAAGGGGCTTCCCACTAAGCATCCGGGAATGCAAAAGCTTTACTCTGGTCATTATGGCATACCTAAAATGATTAGATGCTGGGCTTGCATTCTAAAAGTCACATGGCGCTCCTTAACTTCCGAGAACTGCCTTGCACTCAAACAGTAGATTTCCACCAAATATGGGGTTCACGTTACTCCCGATAAATTGCACAAGTTTTATGGTGTATTTTTTTCCTGTTACACATGTGAAACAACAAATTTTGGGGTGAGAGCAACAGTTTTGAGGGGTAACTGATAATTGCTCATTTTTTCCTTCCACGTTGCTTTAGTTCCTATAAAGTTCCACTCCTTAAATGTGGTTTTGAGCACTTTGAGGGCCGCAGTTTTTATAACGGTGTCACTTATGGGTATTTTCCATCACCTGGGTCTCTCAAAGTCATTTGCAATGTGATGTGGTCCCTAAGAAAAGGGGTTTGTAAATTTTGTCGGAAAAAACAGAAATAGATGATAACTTTTTAACCCTTCTAGCTGCCTGAAAATTGTTTAAAAAATGGTGCTGATGTAAAGTAGACAGGTGGGAATATTACTTATTACCTATTTTGTATGACATAACTCTCTGGTTTCCGGCATAAAAATTCAAAGTTTGGAAATTGTGAAATTTTTATTTTTTTATAAAATTTCAAAGTTTGAAAATTGTGAATTATTTTATAACAATTCAAAGTTTGAAAATGGTGACATTTTTATTTTTTTATAAAAAAAACAAAGCTTGAAAGTTGCGAAAGTTTTAATTTTTTAGAAAAATTCTAAATTTGAAAATTGTGATTTTTTTTTTTTCAAATTTTTTTATATAAAAATTAAAAAGTTGAGTTTTTTTATCTTTTTATAACAATTCAAAGTTTGAACATGGGGACATTTTTATAAAAAAAAATTCAAAGTTTGAAAATTGTAAATGTTTCAATTTTTTTATAAAAATTCAAAATTTGAAAATTGTGATTTTTCTTTTCATTTTTTTATAAAAAATTAAAAAGTTGAATTTTTTTTTATTTTTTTATAAAAATTCAAACTTTGAAAATGGGGATTTTTTTTTATAAAAAAAATTCAGTTTGAAAATTGTAAATTTTATTTTTTTTTTATAAAAATTCTAAGTTTGAAAATTTTTAATTTTTTTATAAAAATGCAAAATTTTAAAATTGTGATTTGTTTTATTTTTTATAAAAATTCAGTTTGAAAATTGTGAATTTTTAAAATTTGTCTAAAAATTTTGTTTGAAAATTGAAATTTTTAATTTTTTTATAAATTAAAAATTTGAAAATTGTGATTTTTTTTTTTTTTTATCAAAAAACCCTAAATTTGAAAATTATGATTTGTTTTATTTTTTTATACAAATTCAAAATTTGAAAATGGTGAATTTTTAATTTTTTTATAAAAATGCAAAATTTTAAAATTGTGATTTGTTTTATTTTTTATAAAAATTCAGTTTGAAAATTGTGAATTTTTAAAATTTGTCTAAAAATTTTGTTTGAAAATTGAAATTTTTAATTTTTTTATAAATTAAAAATTTGAAAATTGTGATTTTTTTTTTTTTTTTATCAAAAAACCCTAAATTTGAAAATTATGATTTGTTTTATTTTTTTATACAAATTCAAAATTTGAAAATGGTGAATTTTAAATTTTTTTATAAAAATTAAAAAATTGGAAGATTGTGATTTTTTAAAACCATTTTTAATGATTCAAAAATTGAAAAATGTGACATTTTCAAACTTTTTGCAAAATTTTCTAAATAAATGGAAATAATATGGAGCAAAGTTTACCACTAGCATGAAATATAACGTCATGAAAAATCAATCTCAGAATCACTGGGATATGTTAAAGCTTTCCAGAGTTATTACCGCATAAAGTGACGCTGGTCAGATTCGAAAAATGAGGCTCGGTCATTAACCTATAAGGTGTCTCGGTCCTCAAGGAGTTAAAACAAAATTATTTATTTTATTTATTTATTTATTATGCATAATGAAAAACTGAACACAACCTTCGTTCTGTACAATCTTTTTAGTTGGCCACTAAAGAGGTAAATTGTAAATATTT
>NC_134362.1:22235379-22327879 GCF_048569485.1 Anomaloglossus baeobatrachus
CACTGTGGGGCCCGCAAACACAATGCAGAGGGTACCCCCCTGCAGTGACCTGGACTGACCTTAGGAGGTCCAGGTCCCCGCAGGGAAGCACACACTGTTGAGGGTTCCCCTGCGGTGTAATGAGCTAACCTTATGAGGTCCAGGTCCCCACAGAGAAGCACACACACACTGCTGAGGGTGCCCCATGCGGTGACTTGGGCTGACCTTATAAGGTCCAGGTCCGCGCAGGGAAGCGCACACAGCAGTGATGACTTCAATGACTGCAATGACTAGGCCACACACACACTGCTGAGGGCGCCTCTGTGGTGCACTGGGCTGACCTTATAAGGTCCAGGTAACTGCAGGAAAGCACACACAGCAGTGTGTGTGTGTGTGTGTGTGTGTGTGTGTGTGTGTGTGTGTGTGTGGTTGCAGGGGCTGCACCCACAATCAATGGGGAACGTTCGGTTCTCCATTGATTGTGACAGCAGTATGGGATCGACGTGGATCCCCCCAATTGGATTACGGCAGAGAAGGATTAGGGCTTTGATAGGGAAATAACTTGGAAAAGAGGGTGTCTCTTGCCTTTATTTATTGAGTAATTTACTCTTTTTATATCTTTTCAGGTTCATTTTGGGGAATGTCGTGAAACCTCACAATGGATTACGGCGAACATTTTTTTTTTATTAATAACAATCAAATAATTTGGTGAAGGAGGGCTGGAGTCGCGGGATTTTGTTGAAATAAACTTTATTTTCCTTTCATCTAATGGATTAGTAATGGGGGTGTCTGCTAGACGCCACCCATTACTATTACCAGGACTTGATGCCAGCTAGAGCTGGCATGAACCCCATAAATATTACCCTTTCTGCCACCGCACCAGGGCAACAGAAGAGCTGGGTCTAATGGATGCACCATTTCTGGAGCAGCTGAGGGCTGCTATTGTTAGGCTGGAAAGGGCCAAATAACTATGGCCCTTCCCACTCTAATAATATCAGCCCCCAGTTGTCTGCTGTACCATGGCTGATTTTAGTAAAATGGAGGGGACCCCACGTCATTTTTTTTTTTCTTTTAATCTAAAAATGTAAAAAATAAATGTGGGATCCCCTCTACTTTTAATAAACAGCCAAGGTACAGCAGACAGCTGAGGGTTGCAGCCTGCAGCTGCTGCTGTTCCTGTGCTGGATATGAAAATTGGGGAACCCCATGTCATTTTTTTTTCATATTTTCATATTAAAAAGTAAAACTGCTGTGTTCTATATATTTTATCTGTTCTATCTATCTAGCTATCTAATGTTCTTTATCTATTTTATCTATTTTATCTATTTTTCTATCTGTATTTTTTCAGGCTTTGCCCATCTTTTGCACATTAAAAAACCATTCACTTCAGTATCATGCATGTTTTACCGGTACCAGTCACACGGATGACACAATGCAAACATGGACATCCATGGATGTCACACGGACGATACACGGATGTCTGTGTGGCTAGCACCTGTTTAAACACGGATGTCTGAAAGGGACCTTAGCTGTGTGAATATGACTTTAGTACAGAAACAGATAAAACAAACAGCCCATTTAATAATACACTGCACAGTTTTAAAATTAAAAAAATTGTTCAAAAATGTTCCTTCTTAGTCATTTTTTCTTAAACCATTGTGTTCAGAACACTGACTCAAACTGACAGTGTCGCTGCCAGAGGTAACATCAAATGTTTTGTTTCTTCTTCATAACTTCCTCCATTGAGAATGACACTTTTTTTTATTTTTAATGTATAACTAACTTTTGTCACTCTTTTCAACAGTGATTCAAATTTTAGATACTTTTTCAAGTGGACATAACTGTCACAAAAAGTTTTGCTCAAAACTTGCTGATTGTCATGGTGGCATCAGACGCTGTTCACGCTACAGATTCTGACATTCCACCTTATGGTTTCTCTGGTGTTTCTGAGTTACACAGGCAGGCTCGGGCGTTGATCAGCTGTGTGCTCATTAGTGGTCAGGCCAGCAAGAGTTAACCTCTGCTACTCTACTGGTCACATCTAGGATCACATGTTGTTGGAAACATATCACATTTGCTGTCTCCCTTTTTAAGATGGTGGAATCTGTCATCCCATGCTGACTATAGCTATTGCTGTGTTGGTCTGTGTGCTGTTGTGTCCCAGTCCTGCTGGTGAGTGTATTGTGTGGTGCTTGAAATTGTTCTACAGTTCACCCATCCTCTTGTTGTTTCCTTCCTGCTCTTATTTTCCTCTTATTGTCTTACATCTTTGTGTGAGCATGCTGTGAGATAGAGTTTTGGTTTCCCCTCTTTGTCTATATCTGTGGGTTTAATCACATTCCTGTCCCAGACCTTCCCTGGGGTTGGGGGAGCAGGATATAAGATCAGGGCTGGTCAGGAGCGGGGCCAAGAAGGTGTCTCGGACATCCTCATTTTCAGAAGTAACTCTCAGATCAAGGAAACTAAGGCCCCCCTAGCCTGAGGGCCAATCTAGGAGCCCCGGTCCCCAGCTAACTCCATAACTACCATGACAATAACTATATGTGGACAGAATTTGTGTTATTTCAAGGTGTTTTAGGGGTCTTTATAACGTTGCAATCTTTTTTGTTTGTGGGTGTTCATGGCATTGCAATCATATTTTTTGATTTTGGGGTCTTCATGACATTGCAATCATTTTTTCATTTGGTGTCTTCATGACATTGCAATCAATTTTTGGTTTTGGGGTCTTCGTGACATTGCAATCAATTTTTGTTTTGGGGTCTTCATGACATTGCAATCATTTTTTTTTTGTTTTGGAGTCTTCGTGACATTGCAATCATTTTTTTGGATTTGGGGTCATCATGGCATTGCAATCATTTTTTGGTTCTGGGATGTTCATGGCATTGCAATCCTTTTTTAGTTTTGGGGTCTTCATGACATTGCAATCATTTTTTTTGTTTTGGGGTCTTCGTGACATTGCAGTCATTTTTTGGTTTTGGGATATTCATGACATTGCAATCATTTTTTTGGTTTTGGGGTCTTCATGACATTGCAGTCATTTTTTGGTTTTGGGGTCATCATGACAGTGCAGTCATTTTTTGGTTTTGGGGTCTTCGTGACATTGCAATAAATTTTTGGTTTTGGGGTCTTCATGACTTTGCAATCATTTTTTGTATTTGGGTTCATCATGACATTGCAATCATTTTTTGGTTTTGGGGTCTTTGTGACATTGCAATACATTTTTGGTTTTGGGGTCTTCATGACATTGCAATCATTTTTTGAATTTGGGGTCTTCATGACATTGCAATCATTTTTTGGATTTTGGGTCATCATGACATAGCAATCATTTTTTCGTTTGGTGTCTTCATGACATTGCAATCATTTTTAGGTTTTGGGGTCTTCATGACATTGCAATAATTTTTTGGTTTGGGGTCTTCATTAAATTTCAATCATTTTTTTGCTTGGGGGTCTTCTTGACATTGCAATCATTTTTTGGTTTTGGGATCTTAGTGACATTGCAATCATTTTTTGTTTTGGGGTCTTCATCACATTGCAATCATTTTTTGTTTTTGGGGTCTTTAGATACAGGTCATTGAAAGGAGCTCTGATTTGTAAGACAACACACAGACAGACAGAGGTAGACAGGGAAAGAGACAGACAGAGAAAAATTCAGAGAGACAGAAAAATAGGCAGACAGAGAGGGAGACAGACAGTCACAGAGAGAGACAGACAAACAGAGACAGACAGACAGAGACAGACAGGCAGAGACAAACAGTTAAAGGCAGACAGAGAGACATAGACAGACAGAGACAGTGAAAGACAGACAGAAAGAGACAAACAGACAGAGACAGACAGCCAGAGACAGACAGAGACAAACAGAGACAGACACAGACAGAGACAGATAGACAGACAGACAGACAGTGAAAGACACACAGAGACAGAAAGACAGAGACAGATAGACAGAGACAGACACAGACAGACAGGCAGAGACAAACAGAGAGAGACAGACAGAGAGAGACAGACAGACAGGCAGAGGCAGAGACAGACAGAGAGAGACAGACAGAGAGAGACAGACAGACAGGCAGAGACAGACAGAGAGAGACAGACAGACAAGCAGAGGCAGAGACAGATAGAGAGAGACAGACAGAGACAGATAGAGAGAGACAGCAGAGACAGACAGAGATAGACAGACAGGAAGAGATAGTAGGAGAGAGACAGAGAGACAGTTACGATCCTGGGCATTGCCAATTACTACAGATAGAAAATAAATGTGATTATCGAATTCTAATTTCATGATAATTGGATTTCATTTAAGGTGGATTTATGACAAATTTAGAAATCTAAGCATACTTACATCTGTATATTAATGAAAAGTATTTGAAAAGCTGCACATTAGTGTCCATATGTTAGAATTCTGCTATAAATCATTGTATGTAATTACCAAATTACAATTTTCCATTAAAGATGTAATTGATTTAAGGTGGAATTATGACAAAATTAGGACATTTACTCCCTGTTACATGTGTTTGATCAATATTTTGCCCACCAGTTTCCTAATGTTTACACTTCTGATATAAATCAATGAATGTAATGATCAGAATCCAATTTAAGGTGGAATTAATTTAAGGTGGAATTAATTTAAGGTGGAATTTTTAGAAAATTAGTTCTGCACACCGATCTCCAAATATTAGGGCTGAGCAATAAATGAATAATTGCAATTTAATTAATCAAGCATCTGGCTGAGACAATAGACCCTGATAATGCGCTTACATGGTCACACTTAAGATGGTACCCCAGAGTGTAGCTGAGATTCTGGAGATACAGACAAAGACCTTTTCTAATATCACATCATGAAGGCAGCAGATGCTGAACCCAGATGTTCTCTGGAAACAGAGGAAGGTTCTTTCCGTGGTGAATCCTTCTCCAGCTCGGTGCTGAATCCGCTGGGTGCAGTTAGTCTCCTACAGATAAAACTGCCTCGAGTGATTCCTTTAAAAGTCACTTCATTTCTCTTGTAATTAACTGGGAACATTAAATCTGCTTTCATAAAGTGACCGGCCCCTGGATCGTCTAGTGGCACACGGTGGCGGATGAGGACATGAGATATTGACTGAATGATGATATAATTACATTGTAACTGTATGTGGGAGTTTGGACAAAATAAAAGGATTTGCAAAAACATGTTATTTCACTCAGAACATAAGTGCGTAAGAGGATAATGCAGAAACATTGAAAAGTAATGTCAACGTCAATTACGTGTAGGAGCGATGAATAGAACGAGGGAACGGATAAAGAACACATACAGTATGGGATCCTGATGTCAACCGGTGCCAATGAACCCTTCCCAGCAGGGCAATATTTCATTATTGCTCTTTTCCTCCTCTTTTTCCAAGGACCAAAACTTTTTTTATTGCTTTTCTATCAACATAGTTTTTTTGTTGTTGTAGTTTCGGCAGGACGAAGAGTTGTGGTTTTGAATGACGCCAATCATTTTACCTTATAATGTACTGGAAAATGGGAGAAAAATCCAAGTGAGATGAAATTGTGAAGAAATACAATTAAAGAGGACCAGCTGTATAATAAACTCTGAAAAAAGACTTAAAAAAAACAAACTAATAAAAAAACAATGGCTTAAAGAGGACTAACCACCAAATTTTCCTATATAAACTAAAGTCAGTGCTATACTGGCGCTATCAGGCTGATTCTATACATACCTTTAGTTGTGAGATCGGATGTATAGTTTCTGAAATACAGGCAAGTAAAGTTTGTGAAATGCACTGTTATTTGACTGTTAGAAGCTACAAAATATCTAATAGGTGGGTCAGGTTGTTCCCGCCTCTGTCTGCTGCCTGTCCTTTCTCCCCCCGTGTCTGTTAATACAAAGGGAGGTAAGACAGGGAGGAAAGACAGGCAGCAGACAGGGGCGGGAACAGGTATTGAAACCCAACCCACTTATTACATATTCTGCAGCACCTATCAATCAAGTAACAGTGCATTTCACAAACTTTACTTGCCTGTATTTCAGAAACTATACATCCGATCTCAAAACTAAAGGTATGTACAGAATCAGCATTATAGTGCCAGTATAGCACTGGCTTTAGTTTATATAGGAAAATCCTGCTGGTTGGTTCTCTTTAAGCCATTCCTTTTTGTTTTCTTTTTCTTTTCGTTCTGTTTTCACAGAGCTTATTATATAGTAAAAATGACCTAAGGGAGCATGACACTTGATTGTCCAGGTCAGTATGATTGCGATGATACCAAAACTTATTTAACAAATATATATACACGCTGTGTATATGTACACTAACGAGCAAAAGAATGTTTGACTTTGATGTGAGTGGTTATTGTGCATACTCCACGGTCAGTTGGTGCTCTCATCCACCGGCCTGGTTGTCTTTAGGAAGACCGCATGGACATTGGCTTATCCAATTGAATGCCTATACTTCTTACCCGTGGGCAGAATACTACACAAACATCTCAAAATTTATAGGTACCACACTCTGTTAAGACTTTATTGGGTTCACAACAGTCATTAACATATAGTGCATTCTCAGAAGAACACGAGATGGTAAAAGCAAGAGTCTCATCATTCCACTGGCCAGCCAGGAACTAAAATCTTAGTGAGTTTGGGCATTGGCAGCCACTAACCCAGCCAGCAGCACCCCACCTTTTGTGGGCACCCACTGAGAGGAGATAACTACAAGCTTATAAAGCTGACCAAGCACAGCAAGGTACAGTAGCCAGGTGTCACGATGGTGACTAGGCACAGTCTCAGGGACAGCGTTTCTTTATCATCTTAGACTATGCACATTAAATATATTTTTTCCTTTGGTCACTGAGGGGTTAACTCCCTTTTCTGATGTAGCAACAGACTTCTAATTTCTGCTCAGCTGTCTGCGGAACATCTGAATAAAATCCCTCTGCTTCCTGCAGAAGGTGCTGGTTATTCAATTCAGTCTGGAGCTAGGCCTGGAGCTGTGAGGAGGTGCTTTCTGTTGCTGCTATTACTGCTGTCTGTTGCGTTGGTGTGTGTGAAGAAAGGTTGTTTTGTTACTTTCTCCTTTCTATGTCTCCCCTCGCTGTACACCTTTTGTTGCTTCCTATTGTTGGTATTAGGTATGAGTTTTGTTTGTACCCTTGGCTGTTAGTTTAGTCTGTGCGGTTTTCTACTTCTGTCCTTGTTCTCCTTAACCACCCTAGTGGGTTGTGGAGGGGAGTCTTACCTTCAGGGACAAGGACAGGAGACAGGGAGACGTTGGGTATCCAGACCTCGCCACCTTTAAGCATACCTCTAGGTTGAGGGAAATCCCGAGGTACAATTAGTCTGAGAGTCACCGTAGGGTCTCCCATCCAGTCACCCACCCATTTCTGTCACTCCAGTGACACTAGGTGACCGGACTGGATGGAGAGCGTTTGTGAATAGCAGTTTTCAGCTCTTTCCACAGATTCTCGATTGGGTTCAGGTCTGGACTGTGACTTGGCCATTCTTACACCTGGATACATTTATATGTGAACCATTCTATTGTATTCCATTACAACCTCATTCAGCTTCAGCTGTTTGCAAAGGAAGAATGGCCAAGAATTTCAGTCTCTCCATGTGCAAAACTGATAGACACATACCTCAAGCGACTTGCAGCTGTAATCCCAGCAAAAGGTGGCGCTTAAAGGGGATGAATAATATTGCACGCCCCAGTTTTCAGTTATTTATTTTTTTTAGAAAAGGTTAAAATAAGCAATAAATGTTGTTCACCTTCACAATTGTGTCCCACTTGTTGTTGATTCTTCACCAGAACATTAACATTTTTATCTTTATGTTTGAAGCCTGGAATGTGAGGAAAGGTTCATAAATTCAAGGGGGCTGAATACTTTTGCAAGGCACTGTATATGCAGGATATGTTATTTTTTTTCTGTCTAATTATTTATATAGCTTGTACTGTGTGTATTAGATTATAAGCCTCAGTTCACATTTCCTATGTGGGTAACTGGTTCCCATAGAGGATGTTTCATGTTCATTCTTTAATTTATTTAGATAATTAGTAATCAGACATGTTAATTGAGTTCCATCCCCTGAGGTTTCCTTTTATTGGGAGCAGCGTCATTGGTCAGCCTTACATTGTTTATAATTGTTGCAACTTGATATTTGGGATTAAATCAATGTATCTGAATAAAGACACAATGTAACAGATTTATGTATCCGAGTCTCTAATGTTATTTAGGAAAACGGGACTGTAAAAATAAAATCTTCGTGTGCTTCTGAATAGATATGGAGGCATTAAATAGACCATAGATTTCAATGGGTGTAATAAATTCTGATCCATTCAATCCTCTGCAGGTCTCTGTGACCCAGTGCTCCTCGTCCACCTGCCCATTATACAGAGGAGACAATGATGACAACTTTTCTGTAACCCCATTGTCTCTATGTAACTATAGATTACGTCTTCTCTTATAGCGCAATGGCGTAATCAATATTCTGAAATTATGACAATATGGAAACCATTTTAATATTTATACTTTGCAGTGCCCTTCTTACTAAATGGGGGAATTTGGGAAATTTTATTTCTTTTAGTATTACTATAAAATGTGTGTGTGTGTGGGGGGGGGGGGGGGGGGCTTTCTCTCCAGAAACAAATGGATGGAAAATTCATAAAAAATACTAAGTATGAACAAGTCCTTTTAGCATATAATACACAGATGTAGCAACCTCCAAACTAATGGCGGGAATACACTATGGCAATAGCGTAGAGCGGCACTCATTCAAAGTGAGTAGGAGCAGCGTTGCTTCAAAAATGGCAATTAGATTAGTGCCGCAGCTAACAAGTTGGGAGCTGACACATTTGCAATGATGAACTTAACTTTGGTAACATGTGTGGGTTACAAATGTGTTCTGTTCACGCTTTAAGCAATTTCATCAAAGAGTCTGATTTCTCAAAACTCGCGGTACAAATTTTATTTGGTATTGTGGCAAAATCATTGGCAGGCTGCAGTACACATCACAACCACTGGGTGGATACCCAGAGGCACACAGAGCATAACTGTCTCCCAACAGAGTATCACATATATATATGCCCAGAATAGTAACTAAGTGTCTCTCCCAGTCTTCCACTTTCTCTCCCTCCCTCTCTGCCTGTCTCTCTCTCTGCCTCTCTTTGTCTGTCTCTCTCTATTTGTCTATCTCTGTCTCTTTGTCTCTCTGTCTATCTCCCTCTGTCTGTCTTTGTCTGCCTGTCTCTCTCTGTCTCTCTCTTACTCTCTCACTCACCCTCTCTCCATCTCTGTCTTTCTGTCTGTGTCCCTTTGTCTCTGTCTCTCTCTGTCTCTCTCTGTTTGTCTGACTCTCTGTCTCTATCTGTCTTTCTCTATCTCTCTCTGTTTGTCTCTCTCTCTCTGTCTCTCTCTCTGTCTGTCTCCCTGTCTGTCTCTCTCTATCTCTCTGTTTGTCTGACTCTATCTCTCTCTCTCTGTCTTTATGTCTCTCTCCCTGTCTGTCTCTCTCTCTCTCTGTTTGTCTCTCTGTCTCTCTCCCTGTCTGTCTCTATCTCTCTGTCTCTCTCTTTCTCTGTCTCTATCTTTCTGTGTGTCTCACTGTCTCTCTCTCTTTCTCTGTCTCTATCTTTCTGTGTGTCTCACTGTCTCTGTCTGTCTCTCTCTCTCTTTCTCTGTCTCTATCTTTCTGTGTGTCTCACTGTCTCTGTCTGTCTCTCTCTGTATCTCTGTCTGTATCTCTCTGTCTCTCTATCTTTGTCTCTCTGTCTCGCTCTGTATCTCTGTCTGTCTCTCTCACTGTCTGTCTGTCTCTCCATCTGTCTCTCTCTGTCTCTCTCTCTCCCTGTCTGTCTCTTTCTATCTCTCTGTTTGTCTCTCTGTCTCTCCCTCTGTCTGTCTCTATCTCTATGTATCTCTGTCTGTATCTCTCTCTCTGTCTCTCTTTGTTTGTCTCTCTGTCTCGCTCTGTATCTCTGTCTGTCTCTCTCACTGTCTGTCTGTCTCTCCATCTGTCTCTTTCTGTCTGTCTCTCTCCCTGTCTGTCTCTTTCTATCTCTCTGTTTGTCTCTCTGTCTCTCCCTCTTCTCCCTCTGTCTGTCTCTATCTCTATGTATCTCTGTCTGTCTCTCTCCTTGTCTGCCTGTCTCTCTCTGTCATTTTAGGTGCTCCATGTCGCCCAACCCTACATACCATATCCTCCAAAAAAAAAAACAACACAGACTTCTAAGGCAGAGCTCGAAACACAGAAACATTGGAGGATATGCTGGTTCCTTAAATGCACTTTCCAAATATAATTTATATAATGAAACCAAGATGGACCTTTCCGGCCCAGGGGTGGGACAATTTGGGGCACAGAATTCCCAGATACACCCGCAGTGCACCAGATGCTACTGACTAACAAATCTTCATTACAGATGGCACATGATTCTTCTGGTTTTGCATTGGGAGTCACGAGATTTAATTTAGGGTGTCTGACCAAGCAACATTTTGTAAAAAATTAAGCAAAAGCTCTAAAATAAAAAATCCAAGAGTTTATCCCTCCATGAGATGTATTCGAGACGCCATTCTCGGTACCGTGACTTTACGCTTGTGTAACTATCTGTCTCTTCTCCACCCTTTACCCCAGTGACTCTCCTTGAGCGTCTTCTGCTCTCGAGATGTTTGGATAACGACCTGCACATCATTGTCGGCATTTGGTGCACAAAACCCTTCTTGATGGATAAGGAATCAAAACGTAATGGCTGCGCGCTCAGTATGACTACAGATATTTCATTCCGGCATTAAATCTTTAAACAATCATTTTCCTTTTTGGAGACTGCTACTCAATTTCAGTTGGTGCTCATTAAACCATGATTGACTCATTCGTGAAATATAGCCGTAATAAAGAATGTCTTTACCAGACTCATCGGCGAGATGGTTCCTCAGAGTAAAATCACACGAGTCTGGATGAGCGCTGTTTTTATGGTCAAATCTAACTGAATGGGCTCTCCGCACAGCCACAGCATGGGTAATGCAGTCAAAGTGACATTTAACGACACTGAGTCCAATGAACATAGCGGAAAATCGATTCTTGGTTTGCCAAAACCAAGGTACAAAAGTCTTCACGTCACTTCAGGCTCCATAGACTGAAATATTCTGGGATTTTTTTTTTACAGACTTTTTTTATTTTGGCATATCTTATAACCCACTGCTAGCATGGTGCATAGCCAGATATCAGCTGTTGTAAGTGTTCCTGAGGGATCTTATCCCAATCAGCATTGTCAATGGCCTCCAGTTGACTAATATTCTTGGGTTTGTGTTTATATGCTACATCTGCCTTCTTCGAATATAACCAAACATTTTCTAGAAGGTTCAAGTCAGGTAACTATGATGTACATTCCAGAATCTTCCATGATTTCTCCTGAAACCAGGCTTTGGTAGACTGTGAGATGTGTTAGGCATTATTGTATGTTTGGAAGGTCCAAAGATGCCCAAGTTTCAGTTTTATTACAGAAAGGATGATGCTTTTTCCTAGCATTTTCTAATACTTGATTGAAATCATCTTGCCCTTTTCACATTGCAGGTTTCCAGATCCAGAGGAAACAAAGCAGCTGCAGAGCAAGCCTAAGATACCGCCATACTTCACTCTAGGTATTACCAAGCCACCACCATGCTTTACTGTGGGTATCACCGAGCTACAACCATTTTTCACTGTAGGCATCACCAAGTCCCCACCATTCTGTACTGTAGTCATTGTGGAGCCCCCACCATTCTTCATTCTAGTCATCATCAAGCCACCCCCATGCTTCACTGAAGGAATCACCATGCTTAACCAAAGGCTTCACTGAGCCACTGCCAAGTTTCACTGTAGGCATTATTGATTCCTCACCATTCTTCACTGTAAGCATAACGAAGCCACCAACAGTCTTCACTGTAGGCATTACTGAGCCACTGTCATCCTTCACTATACGCATCACCAAGCCATCACCATTTTTCACTATAGGCATCACTGAGCTACTGTCATCCTTCACTATAAGCATCACCAAGCCATCACCATTCTTCACTATAGGCATCACTGACCCCCATAATTCTTCTCTGTAGCAATCACCAAGCCCCCACCATTCTTCATTCTAGGCATCATCAAGCCACCACCATTCTTCACTGAAGGAATCACTGAGCTATCATCATGCTTCACTAAAGACCTCACTAGGCCACTGCTAAGCTTCACTGTAGGCATTATTGAGCCACCACCATCCTTCATTGTAACCATCACCAAGCCACCACCATCCTTCACTAAAGGTATCACCGAGTCACCACCATGCTTTACTGTGGGCATCACCGAGCCACAACCATTTTTCCCTGTAGGCATCACTGAGCCCACATAATTCTTCCCTGAAGCCATCGCCAAGCCCCCACAATTCTTCATTCTAGGCCTCATCACAAATCACCATCATGCTTCACTGAATGAACCACCAAGCTACCAAGCTACCATTTCGTTTCATCAAAGGCCTTACAGACCCACCACCTAGTTCACTGTAGGCATTACTGAGCCACCACCATCCTTCACTGTAGGCAACACCAAGCCATCACCATCCTTCACTATAGTCATCACCGAGCCACCAACGTGCTTCAACTTAGGCATCACTGGGACCCCACCAAACTTTACTAGAGGCATCTCTGATACCCTGCTATGCTTCATTGTAGGTATCAACCATCTCCAGCCATGCTTCACTGTAGAAAGGGTGTTCTTTCTATTGCTTGCTTCTTTCTTCTTTCTCCAGATACATGTTGATTCTTAGGTCCAAAACTGAAACCTCGGTGCCTGCTGCCATCAATTTTTGCTGCAAGTCTTTTGCAGTCACTCGTGGGGCATTTTGACCCCCTCCCTTCTCAGTAACTTAGTGGCACCTGTTCACAGCGTCCTCTTTCTGCCATATCTAGTAGTTAGTGCTGTTGATGTTCTTATAACTTTGAACTTGTGAACTTTGCTTCCATCATTTTTGTTTAATTGGTTCTGTGCAAGCAGCAGCAAGTTTGGAATTTTTTTCTAATAAACCTAATTTACAATGTTGATAAATAATTTTGATTGCAATTGTAGGAAAGGATTCCTGAGAAATTGACAAAAAAGCTCCATGACTTTTATTGAACATGGCCTTGGTTGGAGTGCAGGATATCCTCTACTAAAGCTCCTCCATTCAGCTGTTAATATTTACCAAACGGAACCTTAGAGCAACAATGTATCAGAACTTTCCCCAATATTTACACATTCCGAAACAGTGAGAGAACACATTCTATTTTGTTTTGTTCACTTTTTGTATCTTTTTTTCTTTACTGATGGGTCATTCACTGAGGACAGTGTCTGTTTTTCCATAATTTAGGTGCCGATTTTTATATATATCCAAAAGGAAAAGTAGACAAACTTTTTACAAACATCTGCCTAACCGATGAATGACCACTGACAGCTTCTGACAGCATGTATTCCAAGTATAAACTCCTAAATGAATAGGAACATAGAAACTTTATTAATAAAAATAAACCCAGCATTGAGCCAGAAGGCTCAGACATGGGAATTTATTTCTGTCTATAGTATTTGCCCTGGCAGAGATGGATTTTTCCCAAGGCAAAATAAGCATGAGCTATAGGCAACAAGTCTACTGGAAAAAAACAGAAAAAAAGTTTGCTCATTTGTGTTTTATGTTACTGTAGTTTATATCATAGTGTCTATCATAGAAAATAAATAAAACAATAATAGAAAGATAGATAATAGATAGATCGATAGATAGATGATAGATACATAATAGACAGAGGGATGGCTAGATAGATAGATAGAGGGATAGATAGATAGATAGATAGGTAGATAGATAGATAGATGGAGGGATAGATAGATGGAGGGATAGATAGATAGAGGGATAGATAGATGATAGATAGATAGATAGATGGAGGGATAGATAGATAGATAGATAGATAGAGGGATAGATAGATAGATAGATAGATAGATAGATAGAGGGATAGATAGATAGATAGACGGATAGATAGAGGGATAGATAGATAGATAGATAGATAGATAGATAGATAGATAGATAGATAGATAGATAGATAGATAGATAGATAGATAGAGGGATAGATAGAGGGATAGATAGATAGATAGATAGATAGAGGGATAGATAGATAGACAGATAGAGGGATAGATAGACAGATAGAGGGATAGATAGATAGAGGGATAGATAGATAGATAGAGGGATAGATAGATAATAGACAGAGGGATAGATAGATAGTTAGATAGATAGATAGAGGGATGGATAGATAGATAGATAGATAGAGGGATGGATAGATAGATAGAGGGATGGATAGATAGATAGATGGATAGATAGAGGGATAGATAGAGGGATAGATAGATAGATAGATAGAGGGATAGATAGAGGGATAGATAGATATATAGATAATAGACAGATAGAGGGATAGATAGATATATAGATAATAGACAGATAGAGGGATAGATAGATATATAGATAAAGAGATAGAGGGATAGATAGATAGATAAAGAGATAGAGGGATAGATAGATAGATAGAGGGATGGATAGATAGATAGATAGATAGATAGATAGATAGATAGAGGGATAGATAGATAGATAGATAGATAGAGGGATAGATAGATAGAGGGATAGATAGAGGGATAGATAGATAGAGGGATAGATAGATAGATAGATAGAGGGATAGATAGATAGATAGATAGATAGATAGATAGATAGAGGGATAGATAGGGGGATAGATAGATATATAGATAATAGACAGATAGAGGGATAGATAGATAGATAAAGAGATAGATAGATAGGGGGATGGATGGATAGATAGATAGATAGATAATAGACAGAGGGATATATAGATGGATGGATGAATAGATACATGATAGATAGAGCGATAGATAGTTAGTTAGAGCGATAGATAGATCGATAATGGATAGATAAATGAATAGGCAGATGGATATTATTAGATAGATGTATAATATGTGAAGCCCTCTCTTGTAGATGTATATAAGAGATAAATGGACAGATGGATGGATGGATAGATAGAGGGATAGATGGATAGATAGAGGGATAGATAGATATGTTGCTCTCAGCCAATTATATGTCTCCCACTGCCACATCCCTTCTGCCCATAATGTTGTTTCATCCAGACACTGAAAGATATAGAAGCTGCAGCTGCATCCCCCTCCTCCCCTCATATGACTCTCTGTGCAATTGTAGTTTTTTGGTGATTGGGGAGATTTCTGATCATTTACAGAAATCACAAACTTTTTAACGGAATAAGTAAAAAAAAAAAAGAAATAAAAAATAAATATAAATATATATATATATATATATATATATATATATATATATATATTACTAAGCTAAATGTTACTAAGTATCATATATTCACTGAAGTTGTAGCAGCGGATTCTGGTCATTGGACACATACAGACTTGTTCACTGTTCATTAATTCTAATTGAATGCAGCACGGTGACAAATTATCAAAACCTTCTTATTCACAATCCAACAAGAGCACTGAGTGTAATTTTATAAACACATATGGCATAATTATTCCCGACAGATTATCTTTTTTTTTTTTCCTAAGCCAGTCATCTCATGCCATTTATCTGGGGTTACATCATGCTCCTGGGGTTCAGTCCATCCCCAATGAGGGTAATGCACATGGGCGTGTAATATTTAGGGCATCACCCCCTGCAGATTCTTAATGGTCAAACTCACAGTGATCATGATTTGTAATTATCTCTCATCAATAAATGAGAATGTAGGAGTGATACAATCCATTGCCTCCGTTTCAGCCAGTATTACCCAGTTTTCTAAACTTTTTATATTTTATTATATAAATATCTAGAAGCAGATAATATTTCACGGCACAAACCAGGCAGATTCTCATTTAAGATGAAATATACCTTAAACACTCAGGAAACCTCTCTTTTGGTTAATATCATCTATCATTCCGCCTGTAGGAGTTCATGTACTTAAATTGCTCACTTTCCCATTATGATGCTGATGGGTCTCTAGTAGAAAACCACTTAGTTTAATGTACATACTGAGGAACGCATCTTTGTCCTTAGATTCTGGGGCCACTTTATGCTTTGCATCATATAGGAACACAAAAAAAAACATTCTACTACAACCCGCGATCCGGCATTACCTCTATACAGCCAAATGTTCAGTTCCTGGAATGAGATGCTGACCACGATGCCAGGAGATCACCATCATCGTCATCTGGCAGGTGTGATGTCCATCTCAAGGTGGCGCTAGACACTACTTGGGTGAATGTGAATGGAGAGGTAGTCAGAAAAGCTGAGGTCAGAAGGCAGGAGGCAGCGACAGGAAACTGGGAGCAGATAGAGACAAGGACAAGATACAAAACGAGGGTCAGGATTCCAGGAGAGTACGTACAGGATACAGGAAGCAGGCGGGGATGTGGTCAGGAGGAGGTCCGAGGTCAGAAGGCAGGAGGTAGCGACAAGACACTGGGAGCAGACAGAGACGAGGACAAGATACAAGCTGAGGGTCAAGATTCCATGACAGTATGTACTGGATACAGGGAGCAGGCAGGGATGTGATCAGGAGAAGGTCCGAGGTCAGAAGGCAGAAGGCAGCGACAGGACACTGGGAGCAGATAGAGACAAGGACAAGATACAAGCCGAGGGTCAGGATTCTAGGAGAGTACGTACAGGATACAGGAAGCAGGCAGGGATGTGGTCAGGAGGAGGTCCGAGGTCAAGAGGCAGAAGGAGGCGACAAGATACTGGGAGCAGACAGAGACGAGGACAAGATACAAGTTGAGGGTCAAGATTCCTTGACAGTACGTACTGGATACAGGGAGCAGGGAGGGATGTGATCAGGAGGAGGTCCGAGGTCAGATGGCAGGAGGTAGTGACAAGATACTGGGAGCAGACAGAGACGAGGACAAGATACAAGCCGAGGGTCAGGATTCCAGTAGAGTACATATAGGATACAGGAAGCAGGCAGGGATGTGGGCAGGAGGAGGTCCGAGGTCAGAAGGCAAGAGGTAGCGACAAGACACTGAGAGCAGACAGAGACGAGGACAAGATACAAGCTGAGGGTCAAGATTCCATGACAGTATGTACTGGATACAGGGAGCAGGCAGGGATGTGATCAGGAGGAGATTCAAGGTCAGAAACCAGGAGGTAATGACAAAATCAGAGAGACAGGCAGAGAAGAGTAAACAACAGTCCAGAGTCGAGAGCCAAGATCAGATCACTAAACATTATGAGAGCCAAGAGCACTACTGTAATCAAGAAGTACGACTGGCGACATTCCAGGTGAGCATGCTCCCTTATTAAGCAGAGCTATCACCAGGAATGAGGAGCATCTGCGCAGGCATTTCCCAGGACCAGCGAACCCAGACCTGAGAGACAACCTGTCCATAGGTTTTCAAGACAAACAGCAGAGCATCCAAATCTGCAAAAAGCTCTGCATGATGGAACAGCAAGTACTACCTCTTCAGGAGAGCATGGGAGAACATAACAACACAAGATGCTCCGCGCAGCGGAACCGTAACAGCAGCTTACTTTTTGAAGCGCGTTCTCACACTTATCTATAACTTTTTCTATCCATATTATCCTCCTTATCTCATTAGGACTGACTTTTGCATAAGTAGACTTACTTACATGCCATTGTGAGAGAATACAATCTGTTTTGTTCTTATAGAAACCACCTTGTCTTATAACTGAATGATGTCATAAGGTTCAGCTAACACTGATGGGCAGGGAAGTTTCACATTTCTACACAAACCCCTGTGGCTCTTAGTAGTGTATAGTTCTGAGGAGTTATTTCTTTGTTTGAGGTACTATATTCTTATTGGTACATAGTTCTGAGGAGTTATTTCTTTGTTTGGGATACTATAAAAAACTGGTCACGTGAAGTAATAAAGGATAAAGTTTCAGTACACAACAAAGGGTGTGTGCTGTATTGATTTCCCAAGCGCTTGTAAAACAAATCTTAGAGGGAGTGTATTTTGCTCACACCATTTTGTGTTAATCGATACCACAACCATTGGGCACTCAGAAGAAAAGCCGGTATATGGTTTACCGAAGGCAATAACAATTGATTACTCAAAACCAGGTTGAAATTGATTTTTTTCTGCATTAAGGAAGTAGGTTGTCCAAGACAAAAAACAAATCCCTGTAAGGTTTAGGCTGAGGTTTGTATAATTATGTACTGAATAGAAATCTACTGGGTGAAACGGCCACTTAACAGGACATATAAAAAAACCAATAGGTCCTATAGCAAGTCCTAATCAGGAACCCCCCCCCCTCTCCCACCTTCTCCACCAACCATACTAAAAATACTGAGTGGAGTACATGGGGGTTTTGCCTTGCTCTGAATCGTCATGTTAGGGAATTGGATGAAGTTGATGGATCCGTGCCTTCTTTCTACCTTAAAACTATGAAACATTGAATTCTCATCAGATTATTTGGGCTGGTAAATCAGGAGGATCTACACATTGACTCATCTTGATTTTCGAGCTATGACTAAGCCTCTGAGCCGTCCTACTAACGCCAAGGATTGGCCATGGGGAAGCTCCACCGGGAAATCTTTCTTGTTGATCACATCGTCTTCGTCATTCGGCCTTTCCCAGATCACAGCATGATTATTATGTTTTCATGTATTCAGTATGAAGAACCAGAAAGTATTTAGACAATTTACACACAGCATAAATAATTAACTCCATCATTAGAAAGTCTCCGCTTGGCCATGAAAGTGGTTGATGCCCTTGACTTTCAAGTTCTAAATGTTGTTCAAGAACGGCATAAAAAATAAAAAAAATCTTGGAGCTCTGTAGAGACGTTAGAGAGAAGAAATTTCTGGTACCAAAGCAAAACATGCAATTACTTCATGTAATTACAAAATCCACCAAAATTTCCCACAGGGAGCTCAAGGTAAGGGTGGTAAATCTGTAAATATATTGAACATCGAATGGGTTTTAACAGGTCTTAAAACAGTTTTAATTGAATGGGGACAGGAAGAGTTGGAGGGGGAAGGGGTATCTCACTTCTAACCTAAATAATATCCCAAAGGGTGAGTTAAAAGGAACATTTATTGCCTCCTAATGAGAAAAGTTTTCTTTACTTGGCACGGGGACCAGATGACAAGATCGGGACACCTAGGTTGACCCTGCGACTGAGAACCCTGCGCTGTCCCACAGCTCAGAGGTAGGATAGATGGTAGTGAGGTCTGAGTCGCCAGCTTGACCCTATCCAAGCCATGATGTAATTCCCCTCCCCAACCTCCACCCAAGGGGTGAGCCGGGACTGTAAAGACAAACACATGGACAGGGCAACTCAAACACACAGCGATCACACACAAAGGAGTGACTAAACCTGCACAGGGGAAAACAACATAAAATGGGGGAAGTAAACAGACAACACTGGAAAACTTCCACACCGTACAATCAGCATACCACAGACTGCTGCAGTCAGCACCAATGCTGCAGCCAACAAAGCAAGTCACAGAGAGGGCTCCTCCAGCTCCTTCCACCTCCAGGCCAAGCATCCAAATGAAATCAGAAAATAACCGGCACCCTCTAGTTGGAGCAGAGGGTATATATAGGGACTGGGAGTGGTCCCAAAACTGAAACACCTGAAGAATAGAAGACATGCTTGCTGGAAAGGAGTGCAGACATTAACCCTATCCGAGCCAAAAGAAGAGGATGTGTAGAGTCTCAAAGAAAAGAGACTCTAGCCTAGCACCTGTCACTAATCTCTACAACAAACACGACCGTCACATTACCAAAGTACTCAAGTGTTAGGTCCACTTAAGGTGCTGAAAGAAAGGTGCATGACTCTGTAATTTTTACATAAAGATAATCTGTCACCAGGTTTTTGCTAACTGATCTGAAAGCAGCATAATGTAGGGGCAGAGACCCAGATTCCAGCGATGTGTGATTTTATAAAATGATTGTTTTATCAGCAAGAGATTATCACTTCAGGACTAGTATATCTGCTGCCAGATAGTCCAGTCATGTCCTCACCTCTGATTGCAAGCTTTCTGCCTTTGCACAGTGTACACAGAAAGCTGCCAATCAGTGATGTGGGCAGCGTTATACGGAGCTCTGTATTCAGAGAACTGGTAGATCTACAGCAGATAAAACAGTTTTTAATCATAACTGCAGCAAATAGCCTAGTAAGTTCTGCATTACTGGAATCAGGGTCTTTACCACTACATTATGCTTCTGTAGAGTATGGGAACCCATCTGTTCTCAGTGCCGGGGTCCTACACCCCGCATCGCCAATCAGCTATTCTCAGTGCTGGAGTCTGACACCCCGCATCCCCGCCGATCAGCTGTTCTCAGTGCTGGAGTCTGACACCCCGCATCCCCGCCGATCAGCTGCTCTCAGTGGCGGGGTCCAACATCCAGTACCCCCACTGATCAGCTGTTCTCAGTGCTGGGGTCTGACACCCCGCATCCCCGCCGATCAGCTGTTCTCAGTGCCGGGGTCCTATACCCCGAACCCTGACCGACCAGCTGTTCTCAGTGCTGGGGTCCAATACCCCGCACCCTGACCAACCAGCTGTTCTCAGTGCCGGGGTACTATACCCCGCACCCTGACTGACCAGCTGTTCTCAGTGCTGGGGTCTGACACCCTGCATCCCCACCGATCAGCTGTTCTCAGTGCCGGAGTCCTATACCACGCACCCCCGCAGATCAGCTGTCTCAGTGCTGGGGTCTGACACCCGGCACCCCCGCCGACCAGCTGTTTTCAGTGCAGGGGTTCAACACCCAGCACCCCTGCTGATCAGCTGTTCTCAGTGCCAGGATCTGACACCCCGCACCTCGCCGTTCAGCTGTTCTCAGTGCTGGGGTCCGACAACCCGCACCACCGCCAATCAGTTGTTTTCATGGTCATGGCAGCAGCAGGTGGCCAGAAATTTGGCTCCGGAGCTGACCCATCTTCTGATAGTGGCGGTGACCGGATACTGCACATCCTCCTCCTATTGATTTGAATGGAAGGCGAATGTGCAATATCCAGCCACAGCCATTATCAGATGACAGGGCAGCTCCGGAACTGAGCATTTCCGGTTTACTGCTGCCACCGGTGGCGCCAAGAACGGATGATCAGCGGGGGTGCAGGATGTTGGACCATGGCGGATGAGACAATGATGACCTATCCTAAGAATAAAAGTAGTGGATAACTTCTTTAAAAAAAACAACCCATAATACTCACCTGTCCTGCCGATGGAGCTCACTACCCGGTCCTCTTCTGACTCTCTCACCACCTCCAGCTTCATATTCCCTTTCATCATCTCTCTTCATTGCATGTCATCACACACATTATTACATTAATTGGGGTTTAGCCAGTGTCAAAGAGTGAAGGTGGAAGGGAAGACTGGAATCAAAGGAGGGGAGTGAGCCAGTGGCAGTGGTAGGAGAAGGGGGGGGAGGATCTGCCACGGATTTATGTTTGTGTGTGACAGGGCCTTAAGAGTGCTAAGGTTTGTGCTGCTGAGACCCCCCCCTAATTTAGAGAAGACCACTGTTTGACTGAATTGTTACTGAGCATGTGCAGCGGTTGCACATGCTCAGTAATGCTTCTTTCACTTAAAGACCACTACTATCGTGATTGACGAAAGAGGACCTGGTTGTCATAGTTCTGTTTTCCGATGCTGTGCTTTCCTGCAGAGCCAATGCTCTGTTGTTGTATTGTGTTCCGTGGACGGGTTGTTTCCCAGCCTCGGGTCCTGCGTTGGTGCTGGGAGGGGCCTTTTCACAAGCACCTCATTCTGGGTGATTGCTCTGCTTATTCAGGGGCAACCTCATCTGGAACACAGCCAGTCGCAGTTTCTGTTCTGCAGTTAGTACTTCTGGCTCATATAAGTGAACTGTTCAGATCTTGTCCCTTGACCCTGGACCCTAGTTACTCTTCTCCACTCTTGTCCCTGACTCTAACGTTATTACCTGGCTCCTGACCTCCAGCTTGTACCCTGACCTCGGCTCCGCTTTCTCCTTGTGTTCCATACATGACTTCCTGGCTTCTGACCTCTGGCTGATACCCAGACCATAGCTCTGCTTTCTCCATACGTGACTTCCTAGCTCCTGACCCCTGGCTCATACCCAGACCTCAACTCTGCTTTCTCCATACGTGATGTCCTGGCTCCTGACCTCTGGCACATACCCAGAACTCGGCTCCGCTTTCTCACTGTGATCCATATGTGACCTCCTGGCTCCTAACCTCTGGCTCATACTCAGACCTTGGCTCCGCTTTTTCCCTGTGCTCCATACGTGACTTCCTGGATCCTGACCTCTGGCTCATACCCAGACCTCAGCTCTGCTTTCTCCATACGTGATATCATGGCTCCTGACCTCTGGCACATACCCAGAACTCAGCTCCGCTTTCTCACTGTGATCCATACGTGACCTCCTGGCTCCGTCCTAACCTCTGGCTCATACTCAGACCTTGGCTCCGCTTTCTCCCTGTGTTCCATACGTAACCTCCTGGCTCCTGACCTCTGGCTCATATCCAGACCTCAGCTCTGCTTTCTCCATATATGATGTCCTGGCTCCTGACCTCTGGCTCATACCGAGACGTCTGCTCAGCTTTTCCCTGTGTTCCATACGTGACCTCCTGGCTCCTGGCCTCCGGCTTGTTCCCTGACCACGTCTCCACCACCTCCCAGTTTCCTGTTGTGTCCTCCTGCTTTCGGCTTGTTTGACCACTCCTCTACTAGTGGTATCTAGTGACACCTAGTGATACAGCATCACACCGGGAGTCAAATCTCCGGTGATTACGCATTTACCATCTGTCCTATGAATACATCACACATGTAGTTGTTTTTTTTAATGTCTCTAAACCTTAAAGTGGGAGATAAGAATATAAAAAAGTGATACCGAGGAACCAAACATTCTGATCCGAGATGCATTGTGTCTTGCACAATCTATGAATCCCTGTGTCTTTGGCAATGATAAATACAGCGGAGTTTTCCCTTCGTAATTCCGGCGCTGGATAATTGAATGAGTCAGAAAATCGAGCTTAAATGGAGATAAATGCTTCTCTCCGCTGACATGGATGGTGTCATGCAGATGGATCTTGATGGGGTCAGTCAACAAATAATAAGTGTCTTGGTCATAATTTCACTGATGTCTTTCTGTTAATCCTGAGAAGATGACACTTCCTTATTTCTCGGCAGCACTTAATGGCCAATTGTTTACAGAAGCGTCCGGAGTGGAGCGGCCGGGGTTTCACTGGGCATATCACATACTGATTGCCTTCTTCATCAACTCATTCTGTTAGCTCAGTAATGAAACAGAAAGGCAACCATAAAAACATACACAGCTCATAAACCCGCAGCACCGCGGTCTCCACTCCGATGGCCGGATCGCATGCATCCTTGTTATTTCAATTTACTGAATCTATAAGCAATTTCACAGGCTAAGAATATGATAGGAGAATATCTCCATGCAAAACAGCCAGATCCGGCCCCAAGTGGACAAATGACTCTATAAGAAAAGCTACACTGAAAAAATAAGACTAAGATCAGAGCTTAGATGCAACGTCCTTGTCCACCTAAACAACCATTTTTTAATTTTTATATAAATATAATATAGGTAAAAAAGTTTATTAACTTTGTAAATATATTACATTACATATGCTATATTAACTGTGAGTTCCATCCTTACATTATACTCCAGAGCTGCACTCACTATTCTGCTGGTGCACTCACTGTGTACATACATTACATTACTGATCCTGAGTTGTATCCTGTATTATACTCCAGAGCTGCACTCACTATTCTGCTGGTAGAGTCGCTATGTACATACATTACTTATCATGTATTATACTCCAGAGCTGCACTCACTATTCTGCTGGTGGAGTCACTGTGCACATATATTACATTTTCTATCATGAACTGATCATGCATTACCTCCTGTATTATTCTCCAGAGCTGCACTCACTATTCTGCTGGTGTAGTCACTGTGTACATACATTACATTACTGATTCTGTACTGATCCTGCATTACATCCTGTATTATACTCCACAGCTGCACTCAATATTCTGCTGGTGCAGTCACTGTGTCTAAACATTACATTACTATCCTGAGTTATACCCTGTATTATACTCCAGAGCTGCACTCACTATTCTGCTGGTGCAGTCACTGTGTACATACATTACATTACTGATCCTGTACTGATCCTGAGTTACATCCTGTATTATTCTCCAGAGCTGCACTCAATATTCTGCTGGTGCAGTCACTGTGTAGATACAATACATTATTGATCCTATATTATACTCCAGAGCTGCACTCACTATTCTGCTGGTGCAGTCACTGTGTACATACATTACATTACTGATCCTGAGTTACCTCCTGTATTATACTCCAGAGCTGCACTCACTATTCTGCTGGTGCAGTCACTGTGTACATACATTACATTACTGATCCTGCACTGATCCTGAGTTACATCCTATATTATACTCCAGAGCTGCACTCACTATTCTGCTGGTGCAGTCACTGTGTACATACATTACATTACTGATCCTGCACTGATCCTGAGTTACATCCTATATTATACTCCAGAGCTGCACTCACTAGTCTGCTGGTGCAGTCACTGTGTAGATATATTACTTTGGTATTATTAATATGATATATAACAATGGAGAAGATAATGCAATTTATAATATTGGAGCCGTTTGGAATGACCTGAGAACTAGATGAATAATTTGCACAGTCGCCACTCAATAGGAACTTCCATTAATATGAGCAAAAAAAAAGTGGAATGAGTGAAAGTCTTAATGACATTCTTGGGCTATTGCTCATATATATATATATTCTGGCACTCTTACCTTTAGATATTTTTTGTTATTTTTGTGCTGTGTGCAATTTTGCAATTTTTTTGGTCCAAAAGCTCCGACATTCTGGTTGTTTATTCACCCAGGATTGAAATCTTCATCACTTATATTGTACTTAGTAACTTCTTGAATAATTCTGAAATTTCTGTGAGTCAAGCAAGCTGTCAAATCCCATCTATTCTCATCCTCATCTGCTTATTACACTTTTTGCATAATTCATATCCAAACTGAGGCACGCGGAGTGTTTGATGCAGATTAAGAACAGAAAGTTTTCTGTTTTCCTCTTACTTGTAGGAATCAGTGACTCCCACTCATGAAGAAGCTGTTAATCTGCAGATTATCACACAAAACACAGTGTTATCCCCTTTCAAAAGTAATAAGAAAACTTTGAGGGTTTTTGTAATTTTTTTTAGGCTATGTTAAATGTTCCTTCTCTATTTATTGTTTGAGGCTCCAAATATGTTATTGTTGAGTCTAAGAATTAAGTAACCAAAAATACTTAATTCAGCCATTTCATAGACTCAAATATATAGTTTAGTTGATGTAACCTAACACATATTTATGAATGCTTTTGGTTCTTACTAACACATGCGTGTATATATATATATATATATATATATATATATATATATATATATATATATACTACATATTTAGTGATTTTCCGTAATACAATATACCAGCACATGTAACGTAAAGATGGCTCCTACATCCTGGACAACGCCCAAGAAGTTGAGGAACAAAGGAATTTGTAAAGTTCGGAACAACCAATCCAGCAGAGACTATGCAAATTCCTATACATCCTGAGTCCAGCCTGCGATACTTGATTGGACTGTATTTTGTCTACACCCTTCACTTCTCTAGAGCTATAAAAAGTATCAAACAGTAACGAGAGCCAGAAGCTGTGGCGTCTGTCATGGAGATAGTTATAACTGACTCGTAGTCCGTTATTTTAATCTCGTATGCACACATGACATTATAATTTGAACACGGCAGTCAGACCTTAAGAGACCCATTGTAGTCTGATCTCAACATTATTATGGGTAAAGTCTAAAGCGGGCTTTACACGCTACAATATCGTTAATGATTTATCGTCGGGGTCACGTCGTTAGTGAGGCACATCAGGCATCATTAACGATATCGCAGTGTGTGACACTTATCTGCAACCTAAAACGATCGCAAAAGCGGCCAAAATCGTTTGCCGCAGAGAGGTCGTCCTAAAACAAAAAATCATTCTTTTTAATTAGTGATGTTGTTCCTCGTTCCTGCGGCAGCATACATCGCTATGTGTGACACCGCAGGAGCGACGAACATCTCCTTACCTGCCTCAACCGCCAATGCGGAAGTAAGGAGGTGGGCGGGATGTTTACGTCCCGCTCATCTCCACCCCTCCGCTTCTATTGGACGGCTGCCGTGTGACGTTGCTGTGACGCCACATGACCCGCCCCCTTAGAAAGAAGGCGGTTCGCCGGCCAGAACGACATCACAGGGCAGTTAAGTCCGTGTGACGGGTGTAAGCAAGGTTGTGCGCCACGGGCAGCGATTTGGCCGTGTCGCATAACCGACGGGAGCAGGTACGATCGCTTGCAATCTCACTAGCGAGATCGCAGTGTGTAAAGCCCGCTTTAGACTTCATGAAGATTGGTGATTTGTACATCAGTCTTAATGAAGTAAGCAAAGGAGTAAGATGCACCAAATTCAATTCATGTATTTTGGCACAAGTTCTGATAAATTTGTTGGGCACACCAGCCTGCCTGAGAAAGAAAAAGAAAGAAAGAAAGAAAGAGAGAAAGAAAGAAAGTAAGAAAGAAAGAAAACAAGAGAGGAACAGAGAAAAGTATGATGGAAGGATTAAGGAAAGTAAGAAAAAGAGAGGAATGACGTAGGGAAGGAAGGGTAAGGATGGAGGACGGAAGGAAGGAAAAAAGGAAAGAAAAGGAAAAGGATAGAGAGCAGCAGGATGGAAGAATGAGGAGAAAAAAAGAAAGAAGGAAAGAAAGGAAGAAAGAAAAAAGGAAAGAAAGGAAGGAAGAAAGAAAATAAACTAAAAAAGAAAGAAAGAAACAATGAAAAAATGGCACAGATAAGGATAGAGAAAAGTACGGTGGATGGAAAGAAAGAAAAAGAGAGAAATGAAGGAGGAAAGTAAGGGTAGGGATGGGGGAAGGAAAGAAGGAAGGAAGGAAAAAAGGGAAAGAAAAGGGAAAGGATAGAGAGCAGCAGGATGGAAGAATGAGAAGAAAAAAGAAAGAAGGAAAGAAAGAGAGAAAGGAAGAAAGAAAGAAAGAAAGAAAGAAAGAAAGAAAGAAAGAAAGAAAGAAAGAAAGAAAGAAAGAAAGAAAGAAAGAATAGAGATGGAAGGTCAAAAGGATGAAGAAAGAAAGAAAAGAAAAAATATAGAGAAAGGAAAGGAAGAAGATAGAATAGAGAACAAAAACAAAAAAAGATGAAGGTAAGAAAAAAAAGAACGGTAAGAAAGAAAAGAGAAAGAAAATAAAGAAAGTAGGAAAGAAAGAGAAAGGGGCAAATAAGGATAGAGAAAAGTAGGGTGAAAGGATTAAGGAAAGAAAGAAAAAGTGAGGTAGGGATGGAGAAAGGAAGGAAGAAAGGGAAGGGAAAAGGATAGAGAGCAACAGAATGGAAGAATGAGTAAAAAAATAGGAAGAAAGAAAGAAAGGAAGAAAGAAAAAAGGAAAGGAAGGAAGAAAGAAAATAAACTAAACAAGAAAGAAAGAAACAATGAAAAAATGTCACAGATAAGGATAGAGAAAAGTACAGTGGAAGGAAAGAAAGAAAAAGAGAGGAATGAAGGAGGAAAGTAAGGAAGAATGAGTAAAAAAATAGGAAGAAAGAAAGAAAGGAAGAAAGAAAGAGATGGAAGGTCAGAAAGATGAAGAAATAAAGAAAGAAAGGGAAAATAGAGAGAAAGGAAAGGAAGAAAATAGAATAGAGAACAAAAACACAAAAAGATTAAGGTAAAAAAAAGGAAAATGGGTAAAGTAGACAAGAAAGAACTGAGAAAGAAAGAAAGAGAAGAAAGAAATTTAACTTGATAAAGCTTTAATAAAGAAAATCTGTCACAAAGAAAAATGTTAAAATAAAGGAATCCAAATATTTCCCGTTCATAAAACTGATTCATTTCGGAAATAGTAGTGAGATCAATAAAGCTTGCAAGAAATGGAGTTGCGCAGTGTTTGCCATAATAACTGGATCTATCATTTTTCTCTCTGTCTTTACTTCATTTTACATTTTTTCTGCATCATTAAAATCCATCAGGCTGGAGATAGTGAGATCCTCTCCCAGGAACAATCCAAGTCAATTGATTAACATGTTTTTAAGGAATTGATGCAGATGCACGAGATTGGAATATGAAGTCTGGAATACTCTCTCCTGATGAGTGGAGCTTTCCAGAACAGACACAGTATTTGTCAGTGCTCTATCAATGGACGCCTTCCAAAGCTGCAGACCATGAAAGTCAAGGGCTTGGAGGACATTTCTAGTAAAAAGAAAAAATATCCCCAGTGACCATTCCTCTTCTAAAAACTTCCAGAATAGATAATAATCAGCAATAAATTCATAAATTACTGTATCTTTTCATTATTTACATAACCTAGAAATTGAAATGTTTATTTGCATATTGTTAACAGCAACATTTCAAATCCAAAATGTATCTATCTATCTATTTTTACCATGCAGGGTGGACTTTTTTTCCATTGTCTTTGTGAGAGAATACAATCCATTTTGTTCTCGTAGAAAACATCTTGTCTTCTAATCGAATGATGTCAGAGGGTTCAGCCAATACTGATGGGCGAGGAAGTTTCTGATTTCCACACACACCCCTGCAGCTCTTATTTTTGCAAAGTTCTGAGAAGTTATTTTTTTGTTTGTGATACTATATAAACTGTCTGAGAAGTTATTTCTTTGTTTGTGATACTATATAAACTGTCTGAGAAGTTATTTCCTTGTTTGTGATACTATATAAGCTGTCTGAAAAGTTATTTCTTTATTTGCGATACTATATAAACTGTCTGAGAAGTTATTTCTTTGTTTGTGATACTATATAAACTGTCTGAGAAGTTATTTCCTTGTTTGTGATACTATATAAACTGTCTGAGAAGTTATTTCCTTGTTTGTGATACTATATAAACTGTCTGAGAAGTTATTTCTTTATTTGCGATACTATATAAACTGTCTGAGAAGTTATTTCTTTGTTTGTGATACTATATAAACTGTCTGAGAAGTTATTTCTTTATTTGTGATACTATATAAACTGGTCACATAATGTAATAAAGCAGAAACTTTCATTACACCACAAAGCATGTACGCTGTATTGATTTCCCAAATACTTGTAAAATAAATCTTACTAATTTGGAGTTCCAATGGCATAGAAGGAGTGTATTTCACTCACAGTTTTCTATCTATTTGCGATGTTGTTGTGTCCCCTCTGTCCTGATGGTCCTGATGAACTTCTGAGTGACTAATACATTAAAAAATAATTGCAAAGATTTTTTCCCAGGAGAAATTAACGCCGCTCTTTCATCCACAAAGGGATGAAATCTGATGGCTAATTTAATATGATAGATGCAGGATAAATATTTCCCAAAGTATTTTACATTTAAGAAGTCATTACTCAGGCCATGAGGGATATTTAAATGACACATGGGCACGCATGTGTATGTTGTACCCATCCCCTACCCCCTAATTAATAAACTCCCCTCTGATGAGGACAAGGTCGCAGCTGAACATGAGAAGAGAATATATAATACAAGGGTCTATCAGGACCAAGTGGAGGATGTAGGTTTGATGGAGGAGAACTCTTGCGTTGCACATGTCAGCTCCAGCCAGCGAAAATAAGGTCAATGCATAATTTAAACGTTGACATTTGGCTTTTCTCTAATGTGATTTAACTAATCAATAATGCTCTATAGAATTACTATACATAGACCTGGTTTGCAAAATCTAATGTCTATATAATCATATTGGAGAGGTTGATTTTGCAAAGTCAAACACACAGGTTTTAAATAATAATACAGTAAGTCTATAAAGATTAAAAAACTCTAACCCCCAGTAATCTAGAAGAAGGCAAAAGCCCCAAGTTGCCATACAAAGGAAAAAAAAATCTTGATTTCTGAAAAAAATACATTTTTGACTCTTGAGATGTTCCAGAGTTCATGTTTTTATTTACCCTTCCATGCTATCACTCCAGTTATTTGATATTTCTTTTTATGAACTTGACTAGACTGCATAGCCAAAAATGTGGCCATGTATCCCAGATGTGTCACGGCCGGCTGACAATACAATGGCAGAGAGTGTTAGAAAATCCCAGAAATTGGCAGCATGTGTTGTTGTCTGACAGTTTCCTGTTTCTACAGCAGCGGACTCTCTAGGAACCTGGGAAACTGTCAGTTTTTCCTCTCAGTTGCCAGCCTCTGACTTCCTTTATGAACCTCACCCTGGGGATATTTGGGTGCAGTTTATAGTTTGTTCCTTGTTGAGCTCTGGAGAGGTCATCTTCTGTTGCCCTAGACTTCTGTGTTCCTGCAGCTCAGATAAGTGTTGTCTTCAGCAATCTACCAGAGCTCTGGTGATAGATCTTGTGTTTTCCCTGTATTGTTCCCTTGTGCCTTCCTTTAGTGATAGTGGTGTTGACAAAGAGCTCATACCCTCCTTCCTTACTTAGGGCCCAGATCTGGGTTTGCCTAGGGTGAGGTATTCCTGCTTCTTGACAGGTATGAAACTGCTGAGGATACTGAGGGTGAGCCGCAGGTTTTTGTCGGGAGTCAGCACATACCCCCTTTTCCCTAGCTATAAGGCATTGCTTTTCCCTTCTCTTTGTGTTGTCCTATATGGCTGGCATAGCTTCTATCCCTGGCCATGACATTATAGCGGTAGCTTCATGAAAGGGTATAATATTATTATTTTTTTTAAGACCATGCCAATTATACAGTGTTTCCACCCATATTCTGTCCACCGCCATTAACTTGAGAACGGCGGCAGCTATAGGCATAGAAGTGGTGTCTAGGTATAGTAAAGTAGCCATGCGCTACGCAATGAAACCACCTATAGTGCCACCTGGTGGAAAACAACGGAGTTAGCATTTTTATCTCGAAAACGGAACGAGATAGAGAAAAAAAGTGAATTACAAAGTTGTAGGGCATCATCAATTCAATACTAATCGACACCTTGCATACAGAAATGCTATGATTAGAAGGTGTAAAACTCACAAGGCTGCAGACGTGAAGCGATACCTCATGGAGACCTTCCTACAAGTCATTGGGTATGGTGGCTGTGTGGAGTGGCCTCCGCTCACCTGACCTGACCCCATTGGACTTCTTTCTGTGAGGTCACATCAAACAGCAGGTGTATGCGACCCCTCCACCAACATTGCAGGACCTACGACAACGTATCACAGATGCTTGTGCAAACGTGTCACCTACCATATTGCACAACGTGCAGCAAGATACAGTATGCTGTGCAGAGCCCAGAGGTGCATTGCAGCTGACGGGGGCCACTTTGAGCATCAAAGTTAAATGAGCGCCATATGCATGACCAGCATTCAATGTTTTTGGGGGGGGTCATGGGTTTCATATCATAGCATTTCTGTATGCAAGGTGTCGATTCGTATTGAATTGATGATGCCCTACAACTTTGTAGTTCACTTTTTTTCTCTATCTTGTTCTGTTTTTAAGATAACAATGCTAACTCCGTTGTTTTCCACCAGGTGGTGCTATAGGTGGTTTCATTGCATAGCGCATGGCTACTTTACTATACCTAGACACCACTTCTATGCCTATAGCTGCCGCCGTTCTCAAGTTAATGGTGGTGGACAGGATATGGGTGGACACACTGTATATTGTGAAATGATGCAGCAGACTGGCATTGAGTGCTAGAATTTTCTTTAATTACATCCACATCTTCATCTTTTGTGGACTTATCCAATAGTCGCTAACCTGTATATATTATTCCTCAAACAGAATAATATTAAACTTGTTAACACTGAACTTCAGACATCTCCCATTCCTCTTCCGAGTTGGCCATTATATTGAGTCTTCCCCGTAAGGATAAAATAATCACTCTGCCTTTTATATGACTACAGAACTTGAAATATTCTGTAAAGAAAGATCCATGAATCCTAACTCTTGATACAAAAAACCCCAAAAAACATAAATCCCCGGTTTAATCCATTTTACAATGTGTCTGGTTTGAATTTGACTACTTTTTGAAGATAGCCTTTTAGGCAATCATATAAGTGTCTAATGCTGTTGTGTACATGATTCTACTTTGACTCGTGCCTATCAACAAGGTCCCAAATAAGAACTTTACAAATTTGCCACATTATCGGATCTAATATGCACCACAAAAAAAGGAAAAAACGGCCCACCTTCCCCGGAAGTGTTCTATTTACGGCTTGCTGTATGGGGTGAAGAGCCGAACTGCCAATTAGAGACATCCATTGGGGTTCAGGTCATGTCCTAGTCACAAACCGAACTTTATCCAAAATTCAGATGAACCCGCCAAAACGAACTTCCACGGGTCCGCTCATCTCTACTTGTAAGCAAAGTATGATAACCTCAGCTATGAGAAATCTACAACCAGAATGAATAACAGCCTTTACTCAAAGATCTAGCTACATAGAAGAACTGGAAAATGTGTCCCAAACTTTTACCTCACACCAAATCCTGTTAGATTTTGTCAATACAAACATATTAGATGACCGTCTGTCATGAGTGTGGCACGGTTGACAGACAGTCCTGTGGTGTCCGGCTGTAGAAGGTTATAGCATTTGGCTACACAAACTGTTCCCTGACCTTCTATTCTTCCTGCTGTGGTGAAAATGGTATCCTATGTATCATCTCTGCTTGGGGTTAATCCCTTTCCTTTTAGCACCCTGCAGATTTCCTCCCCTTTCAGCTGTTATTTATCATCACTTTTCCTTTTGTTCTTAAATACTCACTTTTTCCCTTGGTGTTTCTTGGTGATAGAGTAATTTTCCTATACAGGCCTTGCATGCAAGCAGTTGGCATGTATTAATCTGAGGAAACATTGTTGTTTGTTGCTGTTCCTCTTCCTGAATCTTTTTGGAGATACATTTTTCATTCACTTCTCCCTGTGTCTTCTTTAGAGCTTAGTGGGGCTGACTAAGTGCTCATCCCATCTATTCCTTACCTAGCACCCAGTTCAGGGTCAGCCAGGGCCAGGTATCCTGCTTGGTGCATAGGTACGGAATCTATCTCTGTGGTCAGGGAAGCCAAGGACCAGTGGAAAATTTGGTCAGTGGTCAGCATCTCCCCCTTCCCTAGACAGAGGGTTTTCCTTCCCTTTCTTTTTAGGACCCTGCAGATATCCTCACCTCAGTTGTTAATTATCATCACTTCCCCTTGAGTCCTTAAATACTCACTTTTCCTCTTGGTGTTTGCTGGTGATAGAGTTATTTTCCTATACAAGTGTAGGATACAAGGAGTCGGCTTGTATACATCTGAAGAAACATTGTTTGTTGCTGTTCCTCCTCTTGAGTCTTTTTGAAGATAAATTATTCATTCGCTTCCCCCTGTGTCTTCTTTCGAGCTTAGTGGGATTGACTAAGTGATCATCCCATCCGTTCCTTACCTAGGGCCCAGTTCCAGGTCAGTCAGGGCTGGGTATCTTGAGTGGCGCATAGGTACGGAACCTTTCTCTGTGGTCAGGGGAGCCAGGGACCAATGTAAGGTATGGTCAGTGGTCAGTATCCCCCCCCTGTCCCTAAACACAGAGTTTTCCTTCCCTTTCCTTTTAGGTTTCTGTAGATATCCCTACCTCTCAGTTGTTAAGTTATTTTTCTATACAGGTGCTGGATACAAGCAGTTGGCTTGTATTCATCTGAGAAACATTGTTGTTTGTTGCTATTCCTCTTCTTGAGTCTTTTAGGAGATATATTATTCATTCACTTCCTTCTGTGTCTTCATTAGAGCTTAGTGGGCTTGACTAAGTGCTCATGCCATCTGTTCCTTACCTAGCACCTAGTTCAGAGTCAGCCAGGGCCAGGTATCTTGGAGACTCATAGGTGCAGGACTTATCTCTGTGCTCAGGGGACTGTGCTCCCTGTATCTTCTTTAGAGCTTAGTGGGGTTGACTAAGCGCTCATGCCATCAGTTCCTTACCTAATACCCAGTTCATGGTCAGCCAGGGCCATGTATCCTGCTCGGCGCATAGGTGTGGAACCTATCTCTGTGGTCAAGGGAGTCAGGGGCCAGCGGAAGGTTTGGTCAGGGGTCCCTAAACACAGGGTTTCCCTTCCCTTCTCAGTCACCGCACTCGAGGTACTACTTACCAATACATAGCATGACACTGCCTTGTATTGTCTAATTTCTTATGTATCAAACAATTTGTGTAACTTCTGCTCTCATATTTTGTTCTGTACATCTTTAAATGTCCAAAATCTTGAAATTTTGAAAAAAAAAAAATGGAAATAGGGTATAGTTTAAAGCAACTGATCAAACATCAGCCTTCAACTGTATTGTATAAAGATGGTGCCTATAGCTAGACTGACTGATGTAGTCAAGACCAAGGCTTCTTAGAATTGTTCTTAAATCTTTTAGAGAACCAGAGAGTTAACAGTGAGAAAAGTCTGTGGTCCACTTTGCAATGCAAAACAGGGGAGGATAAAGATAGAACGTACCCACACCACTTTATTTTAAAATGATTCATTATGTCTCAGAGAATAATTCCGGGAGAACAGTCATGTTTTGCCTCCTCCAGAAGGCTACCATTTAAGATGTAGGCTGAGATGCTTGACGTTCAATAACGGTTGCGCTGTTCCCCTTTTTATTAGTAAATAGAGTCCAACGTATTAACTATAATGCCTTGAATCTCATTCCTATTCTACAGAATGTAGCCTGTTATTGCTTGTTCCAATTGCCTGAATCTGCTTATTTGCATGTACATAACCAGAATCCTTTGTGTCGGCAGAGTTTCGCATTGTGTTATTCAGGTGGTTGGCGCTAGATCACTGCACCGCGCGGCATACAAATGAGATTTGGGTTTGTGTTGAATAGTAGACAATGAATCCCTCCCAGCTTGTCCATCATCCCTCAAAGTTACAAGTTGCAATAAAGGAAAACGTTCTAAGACGAGAACTGTCAGGGTTTCCTCAAAATTTCAATCTTGAAAACAAGTTTGAAGGTTGAGTTACAAAGGAACCGTAATTCGTAAGAAAGATACAGAAACATTAAAGGGGTTGTCCACTACTGCAAGAATTTAAAGCCTAATGCATTACTCCAAGGCATCACAGTAACCATATTTTTCGTATTATTGCCTTGTAGCTCTTCGGACCTGGGTTCGAATCTGTACAAGTTTGTATGTTCTTACTTTATTCGCTTGGATTTCCAACAGTTGCAACTGTTTCCTCCCATACTTCAACGACATACCGATGGGGACATTAATCAGTGGAAGAGAAGAATCGGGTTGCCATGTTGCACCGCCGAATGGGGACATTAGGTTGTGAGTCCCAATGGGTGAGTAGTGAGTGATAAGATTACCCCTGTTTTATAAAACTTTTGATATGTACAAAATTTGGATTGGCTTGGGATTACGAAAGAGGAGGGAAGTCAACTTGAATGTTCTCATTCCTTTCTAATCAACTTTTCTTAGATCTTTTTTGGTGCCCAGACCCATAGACTTTCTAAACTTGGATGATCAGCCACCGCCATGCTGAAACCTAGAATCTTCAAGATAGACCATTTGGGTGACCACTAATGGCACAAAAAGCATAAGCAAGTCCAGAGATACCAGTCTTTGTGTGTGGTGATCCAGCTTTGGTTAACTGTTGTATGTAATTTGGTGTGCTGTGGAAATATCCTTGTTGTTTGCTTATTCCTTCCCTGTACTTTATTTCTCCCTGAGCAAGTATTGTTTCTTCCCCTGTGTGTGCTTGCAGTGAGTTTGAGATTTGGTTTTCCTTTGTCTGTTGGTTTTTGTGGGTTTAATTACTCCTTTCCAGCCATCTCCGGGGGTGAATGAGAGGGGATGTTAGAGAAGGACTGCTCAGGAGTTAGGGCTATGCTGGCAGTCAAGACCTGGCTACCATCAAGCCTACCTCTGGAATAAGGGACAGTTTAGGACCTGAGATTTTTTACTCCTGTCCTAGCCCTCTCTGGGGGTAGGGGAGAGGGGGTGTTAGAACAGGGCTGCTCAGAAGTTAGGGCTACACTGGCACTCAAGACCTGGCCGCCATCAAGCTTACCTGTGGAATAAGAGACAGTTTAGGACCTGGGATTTTTTACTCCTGTCCTTGCCCTCTCTGGGGTGGGGGAGAGGGGATCTTGGAGAAGGGCTGCTCAGAAGTTAGGGCTACGCTGGCGGTCAAGATCTGGCTACTATCAAGCCTACGTCTGGAATAAGGGACAGTTTAGGACCTGGGATTTTTTTACTCCTGTCCTAGCCCTCTCTGGGGGTGGGGAAGAGGGGGTGTTAGACCAGAACTGCTCAGGATTTAGGGCTACACTAGCCATCTAGACCTGCTACCATTAAGTTTACCTGTGAAATAAGGAACAGTTTAAGACCCCTAGTCTGAGGGCCAGTCTAGGTGCTTTTTCTCCTGGTTACCGTGTCATACTCATGACCGCTACTGACAAGATTATCCAAAAAAACCTCAAATAAAAACAAGTGCTTCAACATATATACTTATATTCAGTTCTTAGTAAATTTGTTTTAAAGAAGCACACACTACTTTGTCAGTGTAACGAGAGTCATGTCGGTTCTCCCACTGAATGGTCAATGTAGAAGAAGTTGGCCAAGATGACTTCTTACAAACACAGCAAAACAAGTTGAAAAAAAGACAAAGGTTCATCAAGTTTAACCTTTCTCCAATTCGACCTCTTGATCCCTTTTACATTATATTTACAAATTAACTTTTTGGAGTATTTTTACAAACAAATTTTACAATGAAAAGATAAGTAACGTTTCTAACATAACTATGAAGTTTATATAAGGTGAACCTAACGCCACCAGCGTCTCAGCTGACCCAATTGCTCGCCACGAAATGTTCTTCAGAGCCAAAATTTGACAATGGCCAAAAGTCTCGGTGCAAAATAGTGTGTCTAATAGTGCTATTTTCTCAGTCTGCTTAGAGCAATATTCGTTCTGAACAAGAAAACTCATGACTGTTCAGCATTGATTTTTACAGCTTGTCAAGATAAAGAGGAAGCCTATCCATTTCCTTTCCACCTCTGCCCCTAGGCGTGTAATTTCTTTTTGCCCGATTTACGTTTTGTGTATTCACGGCCAAGTCTTTTACTGCTCCAGTCACTTGGTGCTATTTCATTCTTCAATTACAGTATTCGAAACACCAGTTGCTTTATTCTACTGCCAAACACACATTTTACAGCCATTTAAAGGTTAATTTATATGGACTATGGGGATGCAATATGTGCGCTTCCTAGTATTATTTTATTAGCAGGAATTCTAGAAATGGAATTCCAAGTTCAGGTTCCAAAGAGAATCAGAATGATTTGGTTCCCGGTTCTTATAGAGATGGTGGACTCCTTAGAAGGGTCTACCAAGTGTATCGGAAGTCACTTTGTTTACGTCTATAGTGGCAATCATAATTATTCAGCCCCCCAATGCAAAGTCAGATGAGTAGAAAATTTTGCAAACTATTTATTGTTTGCAATAACCGAATCGACCAAGAAAAATGTAACTAGTGAAACATAACTAATGTACCAACATTCCACTTTTACTGACAATACTCAACCCCTTCAACTCAAGCGTCTTTGGGACTTAGAAGATCATCTTTGGCTGTTATGACCTGCTGCACATGTGATGTATATCCAGATCCCAGCTTTTGGCCACGTTCCTGAGGAATCTTAGCTCAGTTATCATAGGCAATGGCCTTCAGATCACTAATATTCTTGAGTTGGGTACAATCAACTTCACATCCCAAGAAGATTTGCTATAGGGTTCATATTAGTTAGGCGACGGAGACTGCCACTCCAGAATGTTCCAGGAATTCTTCTGACACCAAGCTGTCACGCTGGGTGTGGGAAGAGACACCCAGCAAGTGGACTCCGGGAATAAGGGAGGCTGAACCCCAATGAGGGGGGGACCAAGGGCTCCTGTGTTGACCCTGACACTTGGGGGCCCTGCGCTTGCCCACAAACCACAGATACCTATAATGGTTAGGAGGTATGGCCTGCCAACATGCCCCTGTCTCCTAGCCAGACTTTAGGACTAAATCCCACCACCCACCAATCCACGGAGGGAAAAACAAACACAAAAATAAACAGCAAAAGGGGAAAAAGGAAAAACAACAACTTATCTTGAAAGGGAATCTTCAGAATAAACAGCAACAGTAGTCTGAAGCCACATGCACTCCTGAGCAAGCAACTTCTACAAGTGAAGAGTATAACCCGCACTGGAGGAGTGAGAGGCCCAACGTTATAAAGGCCCTTAATTACCTGCTGGAGGAAAGGCTCCTCCAACCTGGCAAGGAAACAGAAAAAACCCTAAATCAAGCCCTTAAAGGGACAGCGTCAATTAACGTCTGGACGATAGCCGGGCCCTACTGCACCTGGTCCCAGCAGCCGCACCTGAAGGTCCAGACACATCCGTGACACAAGCTTTGTTGAACTGTAAGGTATACTTTGGATAATTGTCCTCTTCCTTACAGAAGACATGATAATTTGCCTATGATTTCCTGATACTCATTTGAATCCATCTTGCCTTCCATAGTCTACGGTGTTCTAATGTTTAAGGATACAAAGCACCACCAAAGCATCCCCAAGTCACTGTCATGTTACACAGAAGGCACCACAGAGCCCCCTCTATGCTTCACAGAAGGCACCACAGAGCTCCCATCATGCTTCACAGAAGGCACCACAGGCCCACCACTAAGCTTCAATTTAGGCATCAGAAAGTCACTACCATGTTTCACTGTGGACATCACTAAGTCATCGTCCTGCTTCACTGTGGGCATCACCAAGCCACCACCTTGCTTTACTGTGGCTATCATCGAACCACCACCTTGATCCAATATAGATATCATAAAGTCACTACTAGGCTTGCCTGTGAGAATCACTAATCCACTACCTTGCATTTCTGTAGGCATCAATGAATCACCACTATGCTTCACTATAGACATACCTGAGCCCTCGTTGTGCTTCACTATAGGCATCACTGGGTTACCATCATGTTTCACTGTAGGCATCACTAAGTCACTACCATGCTTCACTGTAGACATTCTATTGTCCTCACCCTGCTTCACCGTAGGCATCACTGACTCACCACCATTCATCACTGTAGACATCCCATTGTCTCCCCCCTGCTTCACTATAGGCATCACTGAGTTACCACCATGTTTCAATGTAGGCATCACTGAGTCAACACCATGCATCATTGTAGATGTAGACATCCCATTGTCTCCACCCTGCTTTAATGGGGGCATCACTGACTCACCACCATGTTTCACTGTAGACATCACTGAGTCCCTACCATGTATCACTGTAGACATCCCATTGTCTCCACCCTGCTTTAATGTGGTCATCACCGAGTCACCACCATGTTTCACTGTAGACATCCCATTGTCTCCACCCTGCTTTAATGTGGGCATCAGTGAGTCCCCACCATGTTTCACTGTAGACATCCCATTGTCTCCACCCTGCTTCAATGTGGGCATCACTGAGTCACCACCATGTTTCACTGTAGACATCCCATTGTCTCCACCCTGCTTCAATGTGGGCATCACTGAGTCACCACCATGTTTCAGTGTAGACGTCATTGAGTCCCTACGATGCATGACTGTAGACATCCCATTGTCCCCACCCTGCTTCACTGTAGGCATCACTGAGTCACCACCATGCTTAACTGTAGGCATTATGAAGTCCTCGCCATGCTTCAATGTGGGCATTATCGAGTCACCAATTTTTCGAGAGGAAGCCATAAAACACTGAATAACCATTGCAGATAGTGTTTGTCAGTGCAGGAGTAAAGAAGGTTAATCTGTGAGTCAACGAGAATTTTCAGGATGATTGGAGGTTTTGGAATAGTTTTGATGCATGATGAATCAACTTCTAGAAAATAGAATTTTCAGGGAAAAATCAATAAATTTGTCTTTTAAACAATTCTCTCACCTGTACTTGAGGGTTTCAGCACAATCTAACTCATCAATAATTCCAAGTACTCCTTACGAACTCTCAATACTAAAGAGTAACAGCGCATTGGATATAGAGCCATAAGAATATAGCAAGTGCAATCAATGAGTTCTTTAATTTGCTTCAAAGTACAAAAAAAACCTCCTACCCAAAAAAACACCTTCTGAACCATGGATATTGACGTTAGCACAGAACATTTCAAATATTCATATCTTTGTTATTAACGAGAAAGCTCATAATGAGATTTACAAATGACAGTTTGCCAATTTCATGGCAAGATAATGATCTGTAAATGAGAGCTTACAGAAATAAGTGAGCTTAATGGAAGATCAACACCTGGAAAAATTAAAATGAATGTGAGAAATGGCAACGAGCGAATACAAATTCTCCGAATAATTCAGTGACTTAGAAAAAAAGAGAAGACAAAGTGGAAGACACATATCATTCTCAATGAGTATAATTGTATTCCAGAGATCTTTTTTTATTTATTTAGAAGTCATCCTTGGAATGACCATTGTGATCGTTAATTGTAAAGAGACCAATTCTAAAATACTCACTATTATATTATCATGCTCGATTAGCCTTTGAAAGTCTGCAATTCACAACCACCGGAAGGAAACACAGATAAAGACGGACAAGAGAAAACCAAAACTTTTAAACACTGTACACACACACACACACACACACACACACACACGAATAGACAATGAGAGACTCAGGAGAAAAGCAAGAGCAGGAAGGTAGCAACAAAGAGACAACAAGGTTTAACACCACAACTCCACTCAGCAACAAGTACCATAATCACCAGATAATCTGGATCACTATATAACTACAAAATAAATACAGCTGCACTCTAAAATACTAACAATGAATAAGGGAACTCTGGTATTGCATTACTGCTATAGGAATATTTGAAAAAAGAGATCCTTAGCTTATGTATTGGCCAATGAATGTGAGCCCGGTAACTAGCGGCAATTTGATCTCACTATACCGGGATCTTATAAGCAGGCTGTGCCCATCCTCTTTGATAGCTGGATCCTTTCTGACCAGAGAGAGCATAAGCAGGCTAGCAAGACTTAATCTCTGCTATTCTGCTTGTTAGTCTCCTTTGATCACATGTTGTGGGGGAGCCAATTACATCTGCTCCCCTCCAATATATGCTAGCTAGAGCTTTCCTTCTATGCCAGCTAAGCTTAGTTGCTCTGGTGAGGTGTTGTGATCCAGACATCAAAAAGACTGACCCACACATCCAACAGGTGTGAACAGGTGCTAGCTGAAAACACAGTATAACTACAAAATATATACATCTGCATGCTAAAAATGCTAACACTCAATAAGGCAATTCTGGTATTGTATTACTGCTATAGTAATATTTGAAAAAAGAGATACTTAGCATACAGTATGTATTAGCCAATGCATGTGAGCCCGATAACCAGCGGCAAGGTGATCTCAATATACCAGGACCCTAACTTAAATGCCTCTATCTGGGTTAAAAACCTACAAGTCTGGGCAGGTAGGATCCAGCTATAAAGGAAGATGGACACAGCCTGGTTATAGGGTCCCGATATATTGAGATCCCCTTGCCGCTGGTGAGTGGGCTCATATGTATTAGCCAATATATAAGCTAAGAATCTCTTTTTTCAAATATTCCTATAGCAGTAATGCAATACCAGAGTTCCCTTATTCAGTGTTAACATTTTAGCATGCAGCTGTATGTACTTTGTAGTTTTATTGTGTTTTCAGCTGATATCTATTCACACCTGTTGGATGTGCAGGTCACTCTTTTTGATAAGTCTGGATCACAACATCTCACCAGATCAACTAAGATAAACTATAGCTGGCATAGAAGGAAACATCTAGTCAGCATATATTGGAGGGGAGCAGATGTAATTGGCTCCCACACAACATGTGATCAAAGGAGACTAACATGCAGACTAGCAGAGATTAAGTCTTGCTAGCCTGCCTATGAACTACCACTCTGCAAGTCGTCCTCCAAGTCTCCCTTCTTGATCACAGACACCAGAGAAGTTATCAGGAAGAGTGTCAGAATCAGTAGTCTGAACCGATCCCAACGCTACCATGACAGTTGGCAAAGTTTATAAAAATCTCTGTCATACACTGTCTAGATTACTAGCATGGCATCGGACACTGTTCACATTGCAGAGCCCAACAGGCAACGTGGCCTCTCTTAAGTGCTGAGCTTTGCTGGGCGTTGGCTGTGTTGTTTCACTGCTCCCAGCCATGCAGGAGTTAATCCTTTCTGGAACAGTGTGTTTTCAGTTCATGGTGAACAACAGTTGCTTTTCTGTGTAGTGTGAACATTCCCCTGTTGTGAGTTTATTTCCTACGCTTTTCTTTATTCCCTTGTACACACATTGTCTCTCCTTTGTGTTTGAGGGCAGTGTGTACGAGGTTTCATTCTCACTTGTTTGTGTCTTTTCTGTGGGGTTTTGTTACTGGGGAACCATCCCACTCCCAAGGTGGGGGGAATAAGAAAGATCAAGGCTCGGACATGAGATAGGGTCATGTTGAGGGCTCGGACCTGGCTACTATCAAGCCTACCTCTGAGATAAGAGACAAAGCAGGGTCTTGAGTCTAAGGGCCAGGTTAGGAATCCCTGGTCCGTCAGTACATTCCCCGTGATAATCTCTATACGACAGATAGGTTCTTTAAACTGAACCTTCATATTTTTGCACCACCTAAATGCCGCAACAAGTCCCCTCTATGTCTAGGGAGGTATATTCTACAAATGTATCAGCCGCTAAAACAGAACCACAAGCTTGCAGGGAATTCTCCTTTGTACCAATACATAATGTAACTTCAATTCGAAAATGTTATTGAAATGTCAATGAAAGGGAAGACAAGAGGATACAAACTTCTTTATTATTGCTGTGGAGAATCTGAGGTATTGTCACAGAAGCATAATCCCAGCAGTCGACAGTCTACATGAACATCTTGTGTTGTCTCAAAATTACTGTCTAATTTGTACTTTGCCTTTATTGGATTCAGGAACTAGGAATTTGGAGGGAGACCAATGTTTGACAGCTGTGAACATCGTAACACAAAACCAGCACTGTGGCCTTCAAATCCCCGAGCTGGAGGATCACAAAGAGAAGTCTTTGCAAATACCGAAGCCGTAATTTCAACTGAGATTAAATTAATTCTCTCCGGTGTCGCGAAAACCCTTCCAAGAATTCTATAGGTGTTGAACCTGACGTTCCGCCTTAAACACGTTGCATTGCTCGGGAATGTATAGACTTGGAGCCAAAGAGCTTGCTATTTATTTTTCTATGAGCTCATTTAGACAGAGTGATGAGATGCGGCTTGCCAGGATAATCATGGTCTAGCTGAAGCCATTAACATATTGGCAGCTTCGCCAACTTTTTTTTTTTTTTTGCAGAAGTGTGGTTAATCCTGAAGATGCGTCTGATGAAAAATGTAAAGGAAGGAAAATAACCACCAGTTGAGTTTCCCATTGATAGAAAATTTGTATCAATCATAACTATAATTATATGATTTCTTTAAGTCTAAACCAGTCGTCTAGGACAGGTATGTCCATCCATGTTTTTTTTTGGCACAAAATAATCAGCTTTGGTAAAAAAAATAATAATTTGTGATACTCTGTCAGGAGATGTTTATGCTCCAGTTGTATAAAAATAAATATATACATTTAAATAAATATTTATACAAAGATATGAAATACTGATGTGTCCAGCCTCTCCTCACCTTCATTGAAGGGGTAGTCCGATACTTAGGATAAGACAATAATGTCTGATTATTGAGGGTTTGACACCCGGCACCCCTCACCGATCAGCTGCTCCCTGTAGCGTTCGCCACCAAAACTACTCAGTTGCAAGGCTCAACAGCACAGCTCAGTCTACTGCATAATGGCCAAGGCTAGATACTGCATATTTGCCTCGTATTCGAATCAATAGGGGGTGGATGTGCAGTCCCCAGTCATGGCCACTATTCTGTCAATGAAGCTGTGCTGCGTAGCTCTGGAAATGAGTAGTTCCGGCACTAAGGTCTGCTGATTGATGCGGTGCTGGGTGTCGCACACCCACTGATCAGACATGAAATACCTATAATAAGAGTATGGATGCATTTAGTGACATGGATAAGGATAGGCCATCAACATTAAAGAACTTATCCACTATCCTAACTCATTTAATTTTTTACTCATTAATTGTGTATGTCACTAAATGCATTCATACTCTTATTATAGTAATATAAACCTTTTGTCATGAAGAAAGCATCCCTTGGTGTTTGCCAGCTGTAGAACTGATGTTTACATCAATCACTTCCTCTCCCCAGGCTTACTTTGTGCTATTACTACAATTTCCATCATGCATTGCAGTGGCCTGTGAGCCAGAACTTAAGACACCCACTCCATGCTCCACCCTGCATTGCTGAAGATATTGGGAGATACCAAGTGTCAGAGTAGCCCAGGGTAGGTACCAGCTCATTTGGCAATTGCCAGATGACCAGTATGACCCTTTCACTTCATTTGTTATGAAAATGTTGGCACTTTTAAGCTGTCCATGTCAGTGATTATATTACCTAAACCCTTTGCTTCTGAAATGCAGATCACAGCAGTTCACTAGCAAAGCTGTCAGCCCCTGCTGTTACTGTTGAAGGAAAGTGTCATCTCAGCTTGTGTGAGGCAGATTAATTGTGTCTACAGGACTCATGCTCATGCTGCTGTCATTCTTCCAAAATATCCACACCCATTATCAAGAGCCCACTGACAACTGCCTTTCATTTGGTCTGATTTTTGTGCCGGAAAGTGAAGTACCAGATATAACAGAGGAGGTAGAATAATATTTATAACTATCCAGTACTATGTGATTCCTGCTGAGCTGTGCTTATAGAAGTCATACATCTAATACATGTATATTACAAAGGTATTGTATTGAAGAGCTATGATATCTGGCAAGAGGGTGAAAACTTAGGGGTACTTTGCACGTTGCGACATCGCTACTGCGATATCGTCGGGGTCAAATCGAAAGTGACGCACATCCGGTGCCAGTAACGACATCGCAATATTTGAAGCCTAGATGCACAGATAAACGATCGCAAAATCATCATAAATCGGTGATCTGTGTAGTGTCAGTCATTTCCATAATGTCGAACCGATAGGAGATACGATGTTGTTTCTCGTTCATCGCTGTGTGTGAAGCAGCAGGAGCAAGGAACATCTCCTTACCTGCGTCCCACAGCTCATGCCGGCTATGTGGAAGGAAGGAGGTGGTCGGGATGTTTACGTTTCGCTCATCTCCGCCCCTCCGCTTCTATTTGCCGCCTGCCGTGTGACGTCACTGTGACACCGCACAACCTGTCCCATTATGAAGGAGGCGGGTCGCCAGCCAGAGCGATGTCGCAGGGCAGGTAAGTGCGTGTGAAGCTGCCGTAACGATAATGTTCGCTACGGCAGCTATCACAAGATATCGCATCTGCGACGGGGGCAGGGACTATCGCGCTCGGCATCGCTAGCATCGGCTAGCGATGACGCAGCGTGCAAAGTACCCCATAGTGGAAGCCCCCTTTAAAGTACTAGATAACCACTTTAAGGGCTTTTGATTTCTCTGATTAGCACACCCTCACCATTCTCTACACTGTATTGCTGAAAATATTGGGATACAACAAGTGTCAGAGCAGCCCAAAGTAGGTACTAGCCCATTTGGCAATTGTCAGATGGCCAGTATGGTCCTGTCACTGTGTTTGTTATGTAAATTTAGGTGCTTAAGCTTTCCATGTCAATAATCAGATTGCCTAAACCCTTTTCTTTTGAAATGCAGATTGCAGCACTTCACTAGCAAAGGTGTTGACTCTTGCTGTTACTGCTGAACAAAATGGTTAGGTTAGCTTGTGTGATGGAGACTAAATGTGTCTTCAGGATTCATTCTTAGGCAGCTGTTATTCTTCCAAAATGTTCACATCCATTATCAGGAGTCCAGTGACAACTGCCTTTCATTTGGTCTGATTTTTGTACTGGAAAGGGAAGTATCAGATATAACAGAGGAGGAAGAAGAATCTTCACAACAATCCAGTGCTATGTGATCCCTGCTGAGCTGTGCTCATAGAAGCTGTATATCTAATACATGTATATTACAAAGTGTATTGTATTGAAGAGCTATGATATCTGGCAAGAGGGTGAAAATGTAGTAGAAATGCCATTTAAAGTACTGCATAACCCCTTTAAAAGCTTTTAATTTCTCCAAATATCACGCATCCTCCATTCTCCACACTGCACTGCTGAAAATATTGACATATACCAAGTGCCAGCTTAGCCCAGGGTAGGTACCAGCCTATTTGGCAATTGCCAGATGACCAGTATAGCCATTTCACTATTTTTGCTATGCAAATTTTGGCACTATTCAGTTGTCCATGTCAGTGATTGGATTATTTAAACTCTTTGCTGCTGAAATGCAGATCACAGCTATTCATTTGCAAAGGTGCCAGCCCCAGCTGATTCTGCTGAATGAAACTGTCAGATCAGCTTGTATGAGGGAGACTAATTTTGTCTTCAAGACTCATGCTCAGGCAAGATGTCATTCTTCCAAAATGTCCCCTCCATTCTTCACCCTGTGCTGAAAATATTTGGGATATACCAGGTGTCAGAGCAGCCCAGGGTAGGTACCAGCCCATTTGGCAATTTTCAGGTGACCAGTATGGCCTTTTCACTGTCTTCAGTATGCATGCTCAGTCAAGCTGTCATTCTTCCAAAATATCCAAATCCACCATCAGAAGCCCAGGGACAACTTCCTTTCATTTGGTTTTATTTTAGTGCTGGAAAGTGAAGTATCAGATATAACAGAGGAGGATGAAGAATCTTCATAACAATCCAGTACTATGTGATCTCTGCTAAGATGCTCTCAGAGAAGCCATACATCCAATACATGTATATTACAAAGGGCATTGCTTTGAATAGCTATGATATATGGGAAGGGGGTGAAAAGGTAGTGGAAATGCCCTTTAAAGCACTAGACAACCCTTTTAAGGGTTTTCAATTTCTCCAATTAGCACGCCCCCTCCATTCTCCACCCTGCACTAAAAATATTGGGATATACCGAGTGTTAGAGCAGCCCAGGGTAGGTACTAGCCCATTTGTCAATTGCCAGATAACCAGTATAGAACTTCCACTGTGTTTATTATGCAAATTTTAACACTTTTCAGCTGTCCATGTCAGAGATCAGATTACCTAAACCCCTTGCTTTTGAAATGCAGATTGCAGCACTTCACTAGCTAAGGTGCCGCCCCTGCTGATACTGCTGAATGAAACTGTCAGATCATCTTGTGTGAGGGAGACTAATAGTGTCTTCAGGACTCGTGCTCAGACAAGCTGGCATTCTTCCAAAATGTCCTCTCCATTCTGCACCCTACACTGCTGAAAATATAGGAATATACCGAGTGTCAGAGCAGCCCAGGGTAGGTGTCAGCCCATTTGGCAATTGACAAATGACCAGTATAGCCCTTTAACTATTTTTGCTATGCAAATTTTGGCACTATTCAGTTGTCCATGTCAGTGATTGGATTACTTAACCCTTTGCTTTTGAAATGCAGATCACAGCAGTTCACTAGAAAAGGTGCCGGCCCCTACTGTTACTGCTGAACAAAACCATAAGGTTGGCTTGTGTGAGGGAGACTAATTGTGTCTTCAGGATTCATCCTCAGACAAGCTGTCATTCTTCCAAAATGTTCTCTCCATTTTCCACCCTGCACTGCTGAAAATATTGGGATATACCAAGTGTCAGAGCAGCCCAGTGTAGGTACCAGCCCATTTAGCAATTGCCAAATGACCAGTATAGCCGTTAGGGTACTGAATTGAAGAGCTATGATATAAAGTACCGAAAAACCCCTTTAAGGGCTCCAAATTCTAGGGCAATATGATGATAAAAAGAGCAGATACACTTTAAGATTTGATGAAACAAACAAATTCGCCGCTGCTGATGCAATAATGGAAAATTGGTAGTTTAAATATCAATCAGGGACATTGCTGCCGGATTCATTGTGTTCCCCTTTTAATTATTTATGCAAAATGATATACAAATATTAACATAATGGTCCCCGTTTTATCTTTCGATTCCGAGCATTTGAAATGAAAGGAACATTTACCTTTGATTTAAACGCAAGGTCAGACGGAATATGGGACTCTGAGAACAGTCATTGCATTTTCTGTCACTGGACCAATTAAGTCTTCCAGCTGTCAGTATGTAATGTTACTACACCATAAAAAAGACAGTAAGATGCATTGATCTGTGTCGAAGCTACTTCACAGAGAAAATTGGACAGAAATAATGATAATTGTCATAGGATGTCAAGCCATTAAATAAGAATGCAGAATGGGAACTGTGAAGCGTGCAGACGAAGCCTTTGCTTGCATAGTATAAGAGTAAGCACTGATTATACAGAAACAAAATGCTTTGCAGAGGCTCGTACCTTTGCCCCAGTAGGATGCTCTCCTCAATTGGTTTGATGTATCAACTTATCGCAGTTTAATATGTGTCTTTTTCTACAGACTCTTTTATATCTTTCCCAAGCATCACAGGCTTTTTGTTAAGTCAGTCCCGCTGTGTTGTCATTCAATGGTATAATTACCCAACCTACGTGAACCCTAACAAGTGGCGAAAGTTATATATCTGCGAGATTAAAAGAGCTTTCCACTTGCAGGTGCATTTAAAAAGCTTACGAGTAAAAATCAACATAAAATAAATAAAACTAAAAGCGACCAAGTCAATAAAAACAAAATAGTAAAATCAAGCAAAAATGTAAAAAAAAAATCATATAAGAGTAAAATAATAAAATAACAACTGAGTACAATTAAAGTAAATCAATACTTGAAAATAAAAGTGAAACAAATATTTAAAATATTGATAACAATATTATATATTATATATAATTGTTAATTCATAAAACAGCAACATGTGTATTTAATATAGTGACAAAAATAAAAAAATAACATAAAAACTGAGTACAATTAAAGCAAATCAATACTTAAAAATAAAAGTGAAAAAAATAATAATATTATATATTATTTTTAAATAATAAAACAGCAACATGAATATTTAATATAGTGACAAAAATATTAAAATAAAAAAAAACTGAGTTACAATTAAAGTAATATCAATACTTGAAAATAAAATAATGAAATTTTTTTTCAATAATAATAATATTATATTTTATTATTAAATAATAAAATAACAACATGAATATTTAATATTATTAAAAAAATAATAAAATAGTAAAAAAAAAGAAATATTTCAAATATTAATATTATACTGTATTAATAAATAATAAAATAATTGACAAAAATGGTAAAAATGTTTCAAATATTTATAATATATTATATTATTAAAGAATAAAATAACAACATGAACATTTAATATAGTGAGAAAAATAATAAAATAGTAAAAAAATGAAATATTTCAAATATTTATAATATTAGACTGTAATTGACAAGTTGAGAAAAATAATATAATAGTAAACATATTGAAATATTTCAAATATTTAGAATATCATATTGTATTATTAAATAAAATAACAACATGAATATTTAATATAGTGACAAAACTAATAAAATAGTAAACAAATGAAATATTCAAATATTTATAATATTAGACTATTATTAAATAATAAAACAATTGACAAAAATGATAAAAGAGTAAAGATATTGAAATATTTCAAATATTTATAATATTATATTGTATTATTAAATAATACATCATGAACATTTAATATATAATAATGAAATGGTAAAAAATAAATATTTACAATACTAGACTGTATTATTAAATAATAAAAGAATTGTCAAAAATGAAAAAAAATAATAAAAATATTGAAATATTTATAATATTATATTGTATTATTAAATAATAATATAGTAACAAACATTTAATATAGTGACAAAAATAATAAAATAGCAAAAAACAAATATATGTATAATATTATATTATATTTTTAAATAATAAAATAACAACATGGACATTTAATATAGTGACAAAAATAATAAAATAGTAAAACAATGAAATATTCAAATATTTATAATGTTAGACTGTATTATTAAATAATCAATTGACAAAAATGATAAAAGAGTAAAAATATTGAAATATTTCAAATATTTATAATATTATATTGTATTATTAAATAATAAAATAACATCATGAACATTTAATATAGTGACAAAAATAATAAAATGGTAAAAAAAGAAACATTTCAAATATTTATAATACTAGACTGTATTATTAAATAATAAAATAATTGTCAAAAATGAAAAAAATAGTAACAATATTAAAATATTTATAATATTATATTGTATTACTAAATAATAAAATAACATCATGAACATTTAATATAGTGACAAAAATAATAAAATGGTAAAAAAGAAACATTTCAAATATTTATAATACTAGACTGTATTATTAAATAATAAAATAATTGTCAAAAATGAAAAAATAGTAACAATATTGAAATATTTATAATATTATATTGTATTATTAAATAATAAAATAACATCATGAACATTTAATATAGTGACAAAAATAATAAAATGGTAAAAAAAGAAACATTTCAAATATTTATAATACTAGACTGTATTATTAAATAATAAAATAATTGTCAAAAATGAAAAAATAGTAACAATATTGAAATATTTATAATATTATATTGTATTATTAAATAATAAAATACGGTAATAACAAACATTTAATATAGTGACAAAATAATAAAATAGCAAAAACAAATATATCTATAATATTATATTGTATTATTAAATAATAAAATAACAACATGGACATTTAATATAGTGACAAAATAATAAAATAGTAGAATTGAACAGTAAAATAATTAAAAAAAATAATTATAAAAAAATCAACAACACAAACATAAAAAACTAGTAAAGAAAAGTGAGAACGAGGCTGCATAGGATTCAATGAGTGTCGTGGGACATTACACCATTGGATTACATCAGAACTTTGAGGATTTATTTTTAATTAATAAATTGGTAAACGAGGGCCTGCGAGGGCATCTTTGTTCAAATAAACTATTTTTTCTGTGTCTGTTTTTCTAACTTTGCACTTACCAGGTTAGTAATGGGGGTATCTGATACATGCTTCTCCATTACTTACATTAGTGCTTGATGCCAGCTGATATTCACAGCTGGCATAATAATAATAAATAATAATAATTTTATTCATTTATATAGCGCTATTAATTCCACAACGCTTTACATACATTGGCAGCACTGTCCCCATTGGGGCTCACAATCTAGAGTCCCTATCTGTATGTCTTTGGAGTGTGGGAGGAAACCCACGCAAACACGGGGAGAACATACAAACTCCTTGCAGATGGTGTCCTTGGTGGGATTATGAACCCAGGACCCCAGCGCTGCAAGACTGCAGTGCTAACCACTGAGCCACCGTGCCGCCCATCAACCCCAAAAGTATTAACCCGATTGCCACCATACCAGGGCAATCAGGAAGAGGCGAGCAAAGTGCCAGAATTGGAGCATCTAATGAATGCACCACTTCTGGGGCAGCTGCAGGCTGCTTTTTTTTAGGCCAATAACCATGCACCTTCCTGAACTGATAATACCAGCCTCCAGCTGTCTGGGGATATCAAAATAGTGGGGACCCTACATCATTGTTTTTAAATGTATTGTGTTCACAGCTACAGCAGGCAAGTATATTTCTGATGCTGAAAAGTTGTTGATTCAGCACCCAAACTCCGAACCTGGACACGGACTTCAGTGAAAAGTCCACGTTCAAGCTTGAGCCCTGGATAGTAGGTGTCCGGTACAAACCCTGAACTTTACAGTTTGGGCTTGTTCATCCCCTAAACTAGAGGAATTAATAAAAAAAACTTACACTAATAAAAAATAAATAAAATAGAAAATATTCAAAGAAATTGTATCCCATGAGCCTTTATTTATAAATATAATATTCAAGGTAACAGACTGACAATCTTTGGAAAAAAAAAACCCCTCTCTGAACCTCTCATTATGTTCAATATTAAAAAGTGGAACTTAACAGCATTTCTGAAAGTCCACAATAACCTCATTACACAACTTGTATCCCCCGTGCTCCATAAAATCAATAAAGTCGCTGTTATTTCACGCTGTATTTGTATTGCAGTGTAATTGTGGTTTTATGTCCCTGGGTGATTTCTGCGCCATTCTCTGTTGTTGCTGCATAGATTTGAACTGTAACTATCAGAACGATGATGACAATCTTATATAGTTTGAATAACATCCGCTGCCCCTCTGTTCTAATAGTGTGTTCACATTAAAGATGTTAATATTCTGTTTACAGATTGTGATTCCTTAACCAAGAAGCAGCATAAACCCTAGTGCATGCCCTCATCATCTCCCGCCTGGGCTACTGCAACCTCCTGCTCTGGAGCCTCCCTTCTAACAGTCTCAAACCCCTACAATCTACTCTAAACTTTGCTGCTTGACTAATCCACCTCTCCCCTCGCTATTCCCCAGCCTCGGCAATCTGACAATCCCTTCACTGGCTTCCCATCCCCCAACGACTCCAGTTCAAAACACTAACCATGACCTACAAAGCCATGCACAACCTGTCTCCTCCTTACATCCGTGACCTAGTCTCCCGGTACCTACCTGCACGCAACCTCAGATCCTCACAAGATCTCCTTCTCTACTCCTCTCTTATCTCCTCTTCCCACAATCACATATAACATTTCTACCGTGCCTGCTCCATACCATGGAATGCTCTACCCCAACATATCAGACTCTCATCTACCTTGGAAAGCTTCAAAAGGAACCTGAAAACCCACCTCTTCCGACAAGCCTACAACCTGCCGTAACCCACAGCCTGATATAGCACCATATGACCATCTCTGCCCTCACCTACTATATCCTCACCCATCACTTGTAGACTGTGAGCCCTCACGGGCAGAGTCCTCTTATCTCCTCTGCTGTATCCTTACCTATCCCTTGGATACTGTGAGCCCTCGTGGGTAGGGTCTTCTCTCCTCCTGTAGACCGTGAGTACTCGTGGGCAGGGTCCTCTCTCCCCCTATAGACTGTGAGCCCTTGCAGGAAGGGTCAGCTCTCCACCTGTAGACTGTGAGCCCTCGCCAGCAGGGTCCTCTCTCCACCTGTAGACTGTGAGCCCTCATGAGCAGGGTCCTCTCTCCTCCTGTGGACTGTGAGCCCTCGCCAGCAGGGTCCTCTCTCCACCTGTAGACTGTGAGCCCTCATGAGCAGGGTCCTCTCTCCACCTGTAGACTGTGAGCCCTCGTGAGCAGGGTCCTCTCTCCTCCTGTAGACTGTGAGCCCTCGCCAGCAGGGTCCTCTCTCCACCTGTAGACTGTGAGCCCTCGTGGGCAGGGTCCTCTCTCCTCCTGTAGACTGTGAGCCCTCATGAGCAGGGTCCTCTCTCCACCTGTAGACTGTGAGCCCTCGTGAGCAGGGTCCTCTCTCCTCCTGTGGACTGTGAGCCCTCGCGGGCAGGGTCCTCTCTCCACCTGTAGACTGTGAACCCTCATGGGCAGGGTCTTCTCTCCACCTGTAGACTGTGAGCCCTTACGGGCAGTGTCCTCTCTCTACCTGTATACTGTGAACCCTCACAGGCAGGGTCCTCTCTCTACCTGTATACTGTGAACCCTCACGGGCAGGGTCCTCTCTCCCCCTGTATACTGTGAACCCTCACGGGCAGGGTCCTCTCTCCCCCTGTATACTGTGAGCCCTTGCGGGCAGGGTCCTCTCTCCACCTGAGCCAGTTTGTGCAGCGAAACGGTCAGCAGAAAGACAGTTGAGCAGAAAGGTGACCATAAGTTCTTTTAACCCTTTCCCATCCAACAATTTTTCAAAAAAATGACGGCCAACTGCCCATATTGTAGTAAATTTTCAAGAAGGAAATTGCAAAAAAAAAACTTCGGACAATTTCCAATTTTTTGCAAACTTTGAAGCCAATTCAATTTGCTATGTATCAATTCACTCATCTCTAGTAGTCATGTATAAAGCCAATGAGGATAATGCCAATACACAAGTATGGAGAATCACTGTCAACACAAGTGTGGCCAACACTCCGCATAACCGTACAGCAGCTTGTATGTGTGAGATTGCAATAACACCATTTACCTTACACGGATACCAAAATTGTATCTTTTCTTGCTCATATTGTAGCAGTTAAAAATGATTCCAAACTTTGTAAACAAAAATAATTACTTTATGTTGCCCTTTACTAATTTGTAACTTTTTATTATTTTTTAATTGCCGAATGTGTTTGAAATATTGTTTTTTTGCGTGGCGAGCTGGCAGATGGCATCATTAATCATTATTGATACTGTTTTGATGCACATATGACACTTTGCTCTTTAATAAATTTGTTGCATCTTTTGTATGGTGATAAAAACAGCAATTCTGGCATTTCATTTTTTTCTTTCTTTTTAGGGCGTATTTACGAATTATTTATTGCCAATGTATGTAAAGCACTTTGGAATTAATAATGCTATATAAAAAATAAATATTATTATAGTATGCTATTTTTATTTTTTATTTATTTTAATTAGGAAAGGGGGGGTTAGATTTTTTTCGATTTTTAAAAAATAAAAAAAAATACTAAAATATTAAAGTATGAATCAACACCTCCCCTTTTCTAGTTAACCCTAGGGATTATTTATTATGCTATTTTTATTTATTTTATTATTTAATTAGTAAAGGGGGTTAATTCACACTTTTAGATTTTTTTTATTGTTTTTAAATTCGTAAAAAGGTTTTAAAAATCTAAAAAGATAATAAAAAAAATCTAAATGTTTGAATCAAACGACTTTCCCCTCTTTCCTAGTTAGCCCTAGAGATTACCAGTATTTATTATGCTATTTTAATTTTTTTTATTTATTTTTTTTAATTAGGAAAGGGGAGTTTATTCACACTTTTTTTTTGTTTTTGGATTTTTAAAAACCTAAAAAAAATCTAAAAGTATGAATCAACATCTTACTAGTGAGCCCTAGAATTTATTTATTATGCTATTTTATTTGTTTATTTATGTATTCGAAAATGGGGGGTTAATCCACCCTTTTAGTTTTTTTATTGTTTTTAGATTTTTAAAAAGATTTTAAAAATATAAAAAAAATCTAAAAATTTAAAATCTAAAAATGTGAATCAACACCCCCACCCCTTTCCTAGTTAGTCCTATGGATTATTTATTATGCCATTTTTTTCCAACTTTTAGATTTTTTTTAATTGTTTTTAGATGTTTAAAAAGGTTTTAAAAATATAAAATAAAATAAAACAAATCTAGAAGTGTGAATCAACATCCCCTCTCCATTTCGTAGTTATCCATAAGGATTATTAATTATGCTATTTTTATGTATTTATTTATTTAGTTATTTGTTTTTAAATTAGGAAAGGGGAGTTAATTCCCACTTTTAGATATTTTTTGTAGCTTTTTAAAAAGCCAAAATAATTAAATAAATAAGTAAATAAATAAATAAAAATTGCATAATAAATAATCCCTAGGGCTTACTGGGAAAGGGGGAAGGGGTGTTGATTCACACTTAGATTTTTTTTACTTTTTTTAGATGTTTAAAAAGGTTTAAAAAATCTAAAAAAAAATCTAAAAGTGCGATTCAACCCCCCCCCCTTTCTTAATTAAAATAAATAAAAATAGCATAATAAATAATCCCCAGGGCTAATTAGGAAAGGGGGAGGAGGTGTTTATTCACACTTAAATTTTTCTACTTTTTTTTAGACTTTTAAAAAGGTTTAAAAACAACAACAAAAAATATCTAAAAGTGTGAATCTTAATTCTTTCTTAATTAAAAAAAATAAATAAATAAAAAATAAAAATAGCATAATAAATAATACCTAGGGCTACCTAGGACAGGGGGTGTTGATTCAGACTTAGATTTTTTTTTTTAGATTTTTAAAAAGCAAAAATTAAATAAATAAGTAAATAAATAAATAAATAAGAAAGCATAATAAATAATCCCTTGGGCTAACTAGGAAAGGGGAGGGGGTGTTGATTCACACTTAGATTTTTCTACTTTTTTTAGATTTATAAAAAGGTTTTAAAAATCTAAAAGTGTGAATCACCCACCCCTTTCCTAATTAAAATAAATAAATAAATAAAAATAGCACAATAAATAATGCCTAGAGCTAACTAGGAATGGGGAGTGTTGATTCAAACTTAGATTTTTTTTATATATATTTTTAAAACTTTTTAATAATCTAAAAACAATAAAAAAACTGAAAGTGTGAATTAACCCCCTCCTTTCCTAGTTACATTTTTCTTTTTTTTTTTTTTTTTTTTACTTTCTACTTACTTTTTCAGACATTGGCTTGATTATATGATTGATGGATAGATTGTTCTATACCATGCAGTATGTTCTCCTATGAAACTCAGCCCATGGATTGGCTTCACGGGAGTACGGAGTTGCTTCTTCTCCAAGATGAAGCATTTTGGTGCGAAATGCGCGTCGGGTGAGGTGGGACCCTGTTCTTCCATCCACTTACCTTAGGTGACTTGCGTGTTTTGATAATGTTTTAAACATATGGTATGGCTTTGTATATAATTGTACGTATTTTACGTGACAATATATATGGTTACATTTTTTCTTACATTTTACTTACTTTTTCAGACCTTGGCTTGATTATATGATTGATGGATAGATTGTTCTATATAATGTAGTATATTCTCCTATGAAGCTCAGACCATGGATGGGCTTCATGGGAGTCCGGAGATTCTTCTTCTCCAAGATAAAGCATTTTGGTGCGAAACGCGCGTCGGGTGAGGCAGGACCCTGTTCTTCTATCCACTTTACTTAGGTGACTTGCGTGTTTTGATGGCGTTTTAAACATATGGTATGGCTTTGTATATGATTGTACATATTTTACTTGACAATATACGGATTTAAGGGGATACACCTGTTTAGGATATCCTCCTCCCTTATATAAGGAGTTGTAATATACTATTTTTTTATATATAATTTTCGCTATTATATACGAACTTGACCTGTAAGAATTTATATAAATGGTTAACAATATCAACTTTCTTTTGCAAACTTTTTTTTCCTAGATCGCCCCCAGAACTTTAAATCTCCGGCTATAACGGGTCCGTCTGCTTGGTGGCATAACTCCTGCTACCCGCGACACCTCCTTACAGCTAAACTAGCCGTTAAAAATACAGAACAGATTTTCCGCTCTAAATTTGGAAATCTAATCCATGAACAATACGCTGGCAGAAAGATTCACTTGGCAAGACTTATGTTCACCATTAGTGTGATTCCAGTTCTGGAACTCGCTGCTGGATGAGCTCGCATGGCTTTATAAATAAAACTGATAGTTTATTTCCAAAAAACATGAAAGAGTTATTTCTAGTAATCATCAGCCTGAATTGTTTGTGATTCACAGAGCTGCCGTCTGCAGAGTCTAACTCCATCCACGGCCGGCGAGAGAAGAGGTGCTCCGGTGGCATCGATGGCCGCCGCTCCAGGGACCTGGGACCACTTCTCTGCCTTGCACAATGACTTTATTTTATTTGTTTGAAGGGTCATCCTTAGATCTTAAATTAATTAGGATTGATTAGAATGTCTCAAAATTCAGGGAGTTTTCAGGTAATATGAATATTGGGAGATTAATTTTGCAAAAATTTAGCAACATAGTGGCAAGCCGGTCCTCAGGGCTAGAAAGGGGTTAAAGAACTCCCCTAAATAAACTCTAAAAAAAGGGGTTAAACCCCCAATAAACTGTCACTTAACCTTGGTGCAGCTGATCCTCTGGGCTGGGAAGGGGGTTAAAGAACTCCCCCAATAAAGTCTAAAAAAGGGGTTAAACCTCCCCCCCCCAAAACTCTCATGTAACCTTGGCCCTCCATCTTCCTGTCCTACCACCACTCTCTGTCTAGTCTTTGAATGGAAGCACCAACTAGCAGCGAAAGGTAAGAAAGGAAAGGGACCCCTGTGTCTACAGAAGGGGGAGCTGGTGACCCCTGACCAAACCTACTGCTGGTCCGTGGGGTAACTCACCATCCTAGATAGGTTCCACACCTATGTGCTGAGCCAGATTCCTGACCCTAGGTATCCCTACTGCTGGGACCCTAAATAGGGAATGGGTGGGATGAGGTCTTCATCAACCTCACTAAACGCTAGAGAAGACACAAGGGGAACACACAGGGGGAAAATGTATGAAGTACTTATCCACAGGTGACACAGGTAGAAGTTCAGCAATGATACTACAGATGAGAGCAAGCCACTTGCTTGCAACCTGAGCTAGAATAAACTGAATAATATCACCGGCACCAGTCCAGGGAAAAAGGGAGTATTTAAGCACAAGAGGAATACCGATAATAAGCAGCCGGATGGAAGGCGAGCTCCTGCTGGGTCCAAAAGGGGAGAGATGAATCCAACAGGAAAGCTACCTATACCAATGAATACTGACAACAAGAACAATGGAAAGTCAGGGAGCATTGCACAGCCAAACGCTGTGACCTTCTATGGTCAGAAACCACATAACTGGCACTAATGACAGACCCGTGACATAACCTTGGCCATTTGGTCAACAGGGCTGGGATGGGGGTTAAAGTAGTCCCCCAATAAACTCTAAAAAAGGGTTAAACCTTCCCCAAAAAAAAAAATTCTCACTCACGTAACCTTGGTCCTCCATTTTCCTGTTCTACCACCTCTCTCTGTCCAGTCTTTGCTTGGTTCCACTTCCTTCTCCCTACAGGCCCATGTAGGGGGCAACACAGTTCATAAACATCAATAATATACCCAGGACCCCAAGTAACAACCTGAGGTCGGTCGCTGGTGAAGACCAGGGAGGAGAAAAAAGAAGCGGTGCCGATCAGGAGACCGGCAGGGTGTAGCAGTGATGGACATGTATGAAGAGGACCGAGGAGAGATGAGTCTAAAAGTTTACACATTTTTTGATGCTTGCCTAAATATTTTGATCTAAGCCAAATTTATTTGATACAAATAGAACTTATCCATTTATTCAGCTCATGTTTTTTTATGTAAATGCATGTATTTTCAGTCAAAAATAAGTTTTGCAGCTTTATTAAAAAAATGTGCACACTTTGGCTGCAGAATGAGTTAACTAAGAATCTGTCAGTGAGCTCATTTAGAAGAGGAGATTGTAACCTGCATTTGTCTTTTTCTGAGCTCTGAGAATTGGTCAGTGAGCTCATTCTGATGAAGGAATTGTAACTTGCATGTCTTTTTCTGAGCTCTTTGCATCGGATTCTCAACCGGAAAATCAGCTATAATAGCTTCAGACTATTAAGTGTGTTTGCTGCAGAATGAGTTAACTGAGAATCAATTAGTGAGCTCATTCTGATGAACAGATTGTCATCTGTATTTGTCATTTTCAGAGCTCTTCGGAGCTGATTCTCAGACGTCAAATCAGCAGTAATAGTGTCAGACTATTTAGGTGTGTTTGCTGCAGGATGAGTTTACTGAGAATTTGTCAGTGAGCTCATTCAGATGAGGAGATTGTAATGAGCTCTGAGAATCTGTCAGTGAGCTCATTCTGATGAACAAATTGTAACTTGAATTTGTCTTTTTCTGAGCACTTCGCAGCTAATTCTCAGCCTTAAAATCAGCGGGTAATAGCGTCAGACTATTTAGGTGTGTTTGCTGCAGAATGAGTTAACTGAGTATCTGTCAGTGAGCTCATTCAGATGAGGCGATTGTAACTTGAATTTGTATTTTTCTGAGCTCTGAGAATCTGTCAGTGAGCTCATTTTGATGTGTCAGACTATTTAGGTGTGTTTGCTGCAGAATGAGTTAACTGATAAACTGTCAGTGAGCTCATTCAAATGAGGAGATTGTAACCTGTATTTCTCTTTTTCTGAGCTCTGAGAATCTGTCAGTGAACTCATTCTGATGAACAAATTGTAATTTGTCTTTTTCTGAGCTCTCCGCGACTGATTATCAGCCGTCAAATCAGCGCTAATAGCGTCAGATTATTTAGGTGTGTTTGCTGTAGAATGAGTTAACTGAGAAACTGTCAGTGAGCTCACTCAGATGAGGAGATTATAACCTGTATTCGTATTTTTCTGACGTTTTTGCAGCTGATTCTCAGCCGTTAAATCAGGGCTAATAGTGTCAGACTATTTAGGTGTGTTTGCTGCAGAATGAGTTAACTGAGAAACTGTCAGTGAGCTCACTTAGATGAGGAGATTGTAACCTGTATTCGTATTTTTGTGAGCTTTTCACAGCTGATTCTCAGCCATCAAATCAGAGTTAATAGCGCCAGACTATTTAGGTGTGTTTGCTACAGAATGAGTTAAGTAAGAAACTATCAGTGAACTCCTTCTGATGAAAAGATCGTAACCTGTATTTGTCATTTTCTGAGCTCTTTGTAGCTGGTTCTCAGCTGTCAAATCAGCGCTAATAGCGTTAGTCTATTTAGTAGCATTTGCTGCAGAATGAGTTAACTGAGAATCTATCATTAAGCTCATTTGATGAGGCGATTTTAACTTGAATTTGTCTTTTTCTGAGCTATTAGCAGCTGATTATCAACCGTCAAATCAGCGGTAATAGCGTCAGACTATTTAGGTGTGTTTGTTGCAAAATGGAGATAACTGAGAATCTGTCAGGGAGCTCATCCTGATGAGTTTGTAATTTGTACTCTTCTTTTCCTGAGCTCTTTGCAGCTGATTCTCAGCCTTAAACTCAGCGCTAATAGTGTCAGACCATTTAGGTGTGTTTGCTGCAGAATGAGTTAACTGAGAATCTGTCAGTGATCTCACTCAGATGAGGAGATTATAATGAGCTCTGAGAATCTGTCAGTGAGCTCATTTTGATGTGTCAGACAATTTAGGTGTGTTTGCTGCAGATGAGTTAACTGAGAATCTGTCAGTGAGCTCATCAAGATGAGACGATTGTAACCTGTATTCGTATTTTTCTGAGCTTCTCGCAGCTGATCCTCAGCCGTTAAATCAGGGCTAATAGCGTCAGACAATTTAGGTGTGTTTGCTGCAGAATGAGTTAACTGAGAATCTGTCAGTGAGCTCATCCAGATGAGACGATTGTAACCTGTATTCGTATTTTTCTGAGCTTCTCGCAGCTGATTCTCAGCCGTTAAATCAGGGCTAATAGCGTCAGACAATTTAGGTGTGTTTGCTGCAGAATGAGTTAACTGAGAATCTGTCAGTGAGCTCATCCAGATGAGACGATTGTAACCTGTATTCGTATTTTTCTGAGCTTATCGCAGCTGATCCTCAGCCGTTAAATCAGGGCTAATAGCGTCAGACAATTTAGGTGTGTTTGCTGCAGAATGAGTTAACTGAGAATCTGTCAGTGAGCTCATCCAGATGAGACGATTGTAACCTGTATTCGTATTTTTCTGAGCTTCTCGCAGCTGATCCTCAGCCATTAAATCAGGGCTAATAGCGTCAGACAATTTAGGTGTGTTTGCTGCAGAATGAGTTAACTGAGAATCTGTCAGTGAGCTCATCCAGATGAGACGATTGTAACCTGTATTCGTATTTTTCTGAGCTTCTCGCAGCTGATCCTCAGCCGTTAAATCAGGGCTAATAGCATCAGACTATTTCGGGGCGCACTCTATTGACAGGAGGAGTAATAGAGGAATGACAAAATGCAGAGATTGCAGAAAATAGGTTATTTTATTGGGTATGCATTAGCTAAAACAGACGTAGCAGGGGCGCAGACAGGGCCACCTTAAAGCCAAGCATGACATTTGGGACTTGATTGAAAAAACTATTTCCAGAGCTGAAGGTGATGGAACTAATCCAATGTAATATCTCCGTTATTAATATCACATTTGCCCCTTCCCGGCGCTCTATTAGAGTCCTCCGCCGCAGAGATCTCCGCTACAAGATGAGCTAAACCAGTGTAATGTGAAAGTAATCACTTAATTCTGGAGAGAGGCGCCGCGCTCCTTTGTGGCTGCCTATTTTCTCCTTTGTGGCGCTGCAACATGCTGTAAAGATGATGAGACGCCTAAAACATCCAGGTAATGATGTGTGAGATTAGCAAACTTCTTACCTGCGACGCCGTACAAGGGAAATGTCACAAAGCAAATGTTTTGCTCTGAAGCTGTGTAATCATGTTCCATCATCAGCCCCAAAAAATGAAAAACTAAAAAAAAAAAAAAAAAAAAAAAAAAAAAAAAAAAAAAAAATAATAAAAATAAATATTACACTGATAAAAGGGATGAGACGGATCCTGACAAATATTGTGATTATGTATCGTGTTTTATGTTACGTTATTTATTTTTTTATGTGATTGCAGTGCAGAAAAATCGCCCACGCAAGATTATTTAAAGGGAATGTGACCTTTGGCTTAAATCAGTTTTGGGGTTAATTTTTTTTTTTTCATTTTTGCCAATTTTTTTTTATTTCCATGTCACAATTTGTTTTAAAAATAAAAATTAGAAATTGGTCTCTGAGGATTTTTTTTATTGTTTATTTTATTTATTTTATTTTCGTTTTAGGAAACAATACATGTACATAGTTACATTAGTTGGCTTCTGGATCCATTTTTTGGGTGGAAGCATCTAATCAGTGTGTGCAAAGGTCATTGTGAAGGAAGAAGGGGGAGGTGAGCTGTGGCATCACCTGTTGTGATTGCTGGATCCTGTGTTATCTAGGAAATGTTGAGGTGTTATCACTGTATAGGAGGTGGAAGGGGTGAGCTGTGACATCACCTAATGTGAGTGGTGGATCCTGTGTTATCCACTGTATATAGAGTTGTTATCAGTCATTATACAGGAGGAGGAGGAGGTGAGCTGTGGCATGACCTATTGTAAGTGTTGAATCCTGTGCTATCTACTGTATGTAGAGGTGTTATCAGTCATTGTACAGGAGGGGGAGGAGGTGAGGTGTGACATCAACTATTGTGAATAGTGGATCCTGTGTTCTATACTGTATATAGAGGTGCTATCAATCATTGTACAGGAGGGGGAGGAGGTGAGCAGTGACATCACCTATTCTGATTCGTGGATCTTGTTATCTACTGTATATATAGAGGTGTTATCAGTCATTAAACAGCAGGTGGTGGAGGTGAGTTGTGATATCACCTATTGTAAATGGTGGATCCTGTTTTATCTACTGTATATAGGGATGTTATCAATCATTGGACAGGAGGAGTAGGAGGTGAGCTGTGACAGCACATATTGTGAGTGGTGGATCCTGTGTTATCCACTGTATATAGAGTTATTATCAGTCATTATACAAGAGTAGTAGCAGAGGTGAGCTGTGACATGACCTATTGTGAGAGGTGGATCCTGTGATATTTACTGTATATAGAGGTGTTATCAGTCATTGTACAGGAGGGGGGAGAAGGTGAGCTGTGAAATCAGCTATTGTGAATAGTGGATCCTGTGTTATGTACTGAATATAGAGGTGTTATCAATCATTGTACAGGAGGAGGAGGAGGTGAGCTGTGACATCACCTATTCTAATTTGTGGATCTTGTTATCTACTGTATATATAGAGGTGGTATCAGTCATTAAACAGCAGGTGGCGGAGGTGAGTTGTGATATCACCTATTGTGAATGGTGGATCCTGTTTTATCGACTGTATATAGAGATGTTATCAGTCATTGGACAGGAGGAGGTGAGCTGTGACATTATCTATTGTGAATGGGGGATCCTGTGCTATCAGCTCTGTAATGAGGTGTTGCTAGTCATTGTACAGGAGGAGGAGGTGAGCTGTGACATCATCTATTCTGACTAATGGATTCTGTGTTATCAGTTCTGTATAGAGGTGTAAGAGTCATTGTACAGGAGGAGGAGGAGGTGAGCTGTGACATCATCTAATGTGACTAGTGGATCCTGTGTTATCAGTTGTATATAGAGGTGTTATCAGTTATTGTAAACCTGTCTCTGATGATAAGGCGACTGCTGACTACTGTTCCTGAAAAGACAGTAATTTTAAAATAGCTCAAGTAGCCAGTATGAAAATTGTTTTTTTTTGTTTGTTTTTTTTTAAATAAAGATCATGATATATAAAAAAAAAAATAAAAATAACACAAGTTTTTCATGTATTATTTTTTTTTATATTTAATGAATATATGTTTTTTCTCTATTTTGTTAAACAATATTTTGTCTTATACATTCGTGTATTGTTATGGGGCTTTTCAAAGTAAACACACCGCCGAATCAGGCTGCGTTTCGTTTGTTTTGTGAAATCTGCTGACAGATCCGCTTTAGGCTATGTCCGCACGTTGCTTTTTACCTGCTTTTTACCTGCTTTTTTGCTGCTTTTTCAACTGCAGCGTTTAATGCCAAAATGGTTGTGTTCTGCTTTTCAAGCAAAGTCTATGGGAATTTGGGTTTCTTGTCCGCACTATGCAGTTCAAACTGCAGCCTTTTTGGTGCAGAACTTTGGTCAAAAACTCAGCTTTGCAGTGCAAAACCCAAATGGCAAAAACAACTGACATGTGAATTGTTTTTGCCATTTGGGTTTTGCACTGCAAAGCTGAGTTTTTGACCAAAGTTCTGCACCAAAAAGGCTGCAGTTTGAACTGCATAGTGCGGACAAGAAAACCAAATTCCCATAGACTTTGCTTGAATAGAAGAACACAACCATTTTGGCATTAAACAGCGCAGAAGAAAAAGCAGCAAAAAAGCAGGTAAAAAGCAGGTAAAAAGCAACGTGCGCACATACCCTTAGAGTCAGAATCATCCGATATCCTCCGCAGGGTTGTTAAATCCTCCGGTTTCAGTGTTTCTCCCGTAATTATATCAGTTGGGTGTGAAGTAGGACCGGGGGGAGTGGCGGATGGATACAATGATGCGTCTCCCAGGATTTAGTTTCTCGGTAGCGGCGTCATCTGCATAAGAAAGTGCTTTGTGAATGAATAAATAAAAAAGACTAGTTAAAATGTGTCAGCGTGTCAGGGCGGGATAAAAAATGAATGACTTTAAGTACAGACATAAAGCTTTGATAGATTCTGCTGTTTATCAGCTGCAGGGAGATTCCACAAGCAAAGCTGACAATGATGAAATAAGTTTGTTGACGTATGATTCTAATAACCTTTCCGCTGATGAAGAGCGGAGACTCGGCGTTGGGTTCCTATGAGTTCCTTCAACCACGGGAATATGGCTGATGCAATTAGGCTGCCTTTGACATTAGCTCTGCCTTTGACTTTAGTGCTGCCTTTCACAATAGTACTGCCTTTGACGTTAGCGCTGCCTTTGACATTAGCTCTGCCTTTGACTTTAGTGCTGCCTTTCACAATAGTACTGCCTTTGACGTTAGCGCTGCCTTTGACGTTAGCGCTGCCTTTGGCATTAGTGTTGCTTTTGACATTAGCGCTGCCTTTGACGTTAGCGCTGCCTTTGGCGTTAGCGCTGCCTTTGGCATTAGCGCTGCCTTTGGCATTAGCGCTGCCTTTGATATTAGCGCTGCCTTTGACATTATCGCTGCCTTTGACTTTAGCGTAGCCTTTGACTTTAGCGCTGCCTTTGGCATTAGCGCTGCCTTTGGCATTAGCGCTGCCTTTGACATTAGCGCTGCCTTTGGCATTAGTGTTGCCTTTGACATTAGCGCTGCCTTTGACTTTAGTGTAGCCTTTGGCATTAGCCCTGCCTTTGACATTAGCACTGCCTTTGACTTTAGTGCTGCCTTTGACTTTAGTGCTGCCTTTCACATTAGCGCTACCTTTGACTTTAGTGCTACCTTTGACATTAGTGCTGCGTTCTCATTTTTCAGGATATGGAGCTCAGTGGTGACTTATTTTTTGCGTCTTGAGCTGACATTTTTAATGATACTATTTTGCACAGATGCTATGCTTTGATCACTTGTTAAAATTTGCGACGACCCAAAAACATAATTTTGGCATTTGGAATGTTTTTGGCACTATGGCCTTTACTGATCAGGCTAATTGATTTTATATTTTGATAGATTGGGCATTTCTGAACGCGACGATACCAAATGTGTGTATATTTTTTCACTGTTTAATTTTCAATGGGGCGAATGGGGGGTTGATTTGAATTTTTAGGTGTTTTGATTTTTTTTTATTTTTTAAAACCTTTTTTTTACTTTTTTTTATTTTACTAGTCCCCATAGGGGACTATAAGGAACAGCAGTCTGAATGTTGATTTATTTGTCCTGATCAGAGCTGCACATACATTTAATATGCTCTGTGGTCTCTCTAGACCCTGAAGAAAATAAATGGAGATGAAGAAAGGGGTTAATAAATAATAAAAAAAAAAAACACATTATACTCATCTTGCCCATCACTTGTTCTTAGCATTCCCCTTGCGCCTTACACTTTATTTTGCCAATCAATTGTTCTTGGTACTCACCCGGCTCCTTACACTTCATTTTGCCCATCACTTTTTCTTGGCACTCTCCTGGCTCCTTACACTTCATTTTGTGCATCACTTGTTCTTGGCACTCACCTAACTCCTTACACTTCATTCTTGGCACTCACCTGGCTCCTTACACTTAATTTTGCCCATTACTTTTTCTTGCCACTCTCCTGGCTCCTTACACTTCATTCTTGGTACTCATCTGGCTCCTTACACTTCATTATGCCCTTCACTTTTTCTTGGCACTCTCCTGGCTCCTTACACTTCATTTTTGGTACTCGCCTGGCTCCTTACACTTCATTTTGCCCATTACTTTTTCTTGCCACTCTCCTGGCTCCTTACACTTCATTCTTGGTACTCATCTGGCTCCTTACACTTCATTATGCCCTTCACTTTTTCTTGGCACTCTCCTGGCTCCTTACACTTCATTTTTGGTACTCGCCTGGCTCCTTACACTTCATTTTGCCCATTACTTTTTCTTGCCACTCTCCTGGCTCCTTACACTTCATTCTTGGTACTCATCTGGCTCCTTACACTTCATTTTGCCCATCACATTTTCTTGACACTCTCCTGGCTCCTTACACTTCATTCTTGGTACTCACCTGGCTCCTTACACTTCATTTTGCCCATCCTTTTTTCTTGGCACTCTCCTGGCTCCTTACACTTCCTTCTTGGTACTCACCTGGCTCCTGACACTTCATTTTGCCCATCACTTGTTCTTGGCACTCTCCGCATTGCATATCATTGATGCCAGGGATGAATGCTGCCCATGTTTGAGGACAATCACTTTTCTAAGTATTGGTTAGAAGTAAACACCCACATGGTGTGCTGAGGTGCCAATGTAGAAAAAAGCAATGTAAGGAGTCAGATGAGTGCCCCGGACCCAGATCTCAAAAGAATTCCTAGAATCGTTACAATCCAAAATTTTGTAAAAATTAGATTTGAATTCCATTAGTTACAGATCAATTGACTAATATCTACAAGACTGCAATTCACATCACAACCACTAGGTGGTCACATAAACACACATAGCATAACCATCTCCCAACAGTGTGTCACAAAATAATGTTCCCCCCCAAAACTAGTCATCTAACCCCACTCCTCTTCAGATATGTGACGTTGAGAGGAGAGGTAAGGAGGATGGACACATCTGTAGCCTTAGATTGACAGTTGCACAATGGTTTAGAATCTTCAGATTTCTGCGGAATTGTAAGAAGTAAACAAAGTCCTTGATCGCATTTTCAAGTGACTTGCTAAGAAAGAAAGTGCTGCAGCGCTTCACTATGCACCATCCAGCTACCATTTATAATAATAATGCCGCGGACGCGTCCTCACTCATTCACACCCCGGATAATAAAGAGCCATTATGATACATAGTAACTCTGTAAATGTCACAGCAATATAGCCCGGATTATAATAACTTCTTATCAGGCTCAGCACTTTGTGGGCCGAGGCGGAATCTCTGGCGACGGCGGATGTTGTCCAACTGCACAACGGCAGCTGGAAAAAAAAAATCTGTGCTAATAATTAAGAAACTGTGAACCAAACACATCTTGTCAAACGAGTTCTTCGTGTGTTATTCTTGCAGCAAAACAGTTCATGTCAAAGTCTGCGCTAATTTAATCTGTTGACATAATACATTTGTTCTCATCACACTTGTCAGCTCCGGCGGCAGCTAATTTTTTGCTTAAAAGGCTATGAGCAGTCACAGGCAATGAAGAAATGTTTGGATAATTAGGGGAAGGGATGACAAGCGGTGTTTTTGGGTTAGCGAGCAGAGGCATTGAGAGGTACGAAGCAAAAATAAAACGTCTTGGCAGGGGTCATAACAACGCAACTCCCCCATCATGGGGCCAAGTGACCCAGACTTATTTATTTCAGTATTTTCTAATCATTTTATTATACAGGGCTTAAAGGGATTGTCCACTACTTTACATTATGGCCTATAGGTAATGCTCAGCTTCAGAGCTGCTCCGTCTATGCTCAATTCCCCTGCAGCAAGTGCTCAATTTCCCTGCAGCAAGTGCTCAATTTCCCTGCAGCAAGTGCTCAATTTCCCTGCAGCAAGTGCTTAATTTCCCTGCAGCAAGTGCTCGATTCCCCTGCAGCAAGTGGTCAATTCCCCTACAGCAAGTGCTCAATTCCCTTGCAGCAAGTGCTCAATTTCCCTGCAGCAAGTGCTCGATTCCCCTGCAGAAAGTGCTCAATTCCCTTGCAGCAAGTGCTCATTACCCTGCAGCAAGTGCTCGATTCCCCTACAGCAAGTGCTCAATTCCCTTGCAGCAAGTGCTCAATTTCCCTGCAGCAAGTGCTCAATTTCCCTGCAGCAAGTGCTCAATTTACCTGCAGCAAGTACTCAATTCCCCTACAGCAAGTGCTCAATTCCTCTGCAGCAAGTGCTCAATTCCCTGCAGCAAGAGATCAATTCCCTGCAGCAAGTGCTCAATTCCCTGCAGCAAGGGCACCATTTCCCTGCAGCAAGTGCTCAATTCCCCTGCAGCAAGTGCTCAATTCTCCTGCAGCAAGTGCTCAATTCCCCTGCAACAAGTGCTCAATTCCCCTGCAGCAAGTGCTCAATTTCCCTGCAGCAAGTGCTCAATTTCCCTGCAGCAAGTGCTCAATTTACCTGCAGCAAGTGCTCAATTCCCTGCAGCAAGTGCTCAATATCTATGCAGCAAGTGCTCAATTTCCATGCAGCAAGTGATCAATTCCCTGCAGCAAGTGCTCAATTCCCCTGCAGCAAGTGCTCCATTTCTCTGCAGCAAGTGCTCAATTCCCCTGCAGCAAGTGCTCAATTCCCCAGCAGCAAGTGCTCAATTCCCCTGCAGAAAGTGCTCAATTCCTCTGCAGAAAGTGCTCAATTCCCCTGCAGCAAGTGCTCGATTCTTCTGCAGCAAGTGCTCGATTCTTCTGCAGCAAGTGCTCGATTCTTCTGCAGCAAGTGCTCAATTTCCCTGCAGCAAGTGCTCGATTCTTCTGCAGCAAGTGCTCGATTCTTCTGCAGCAAGTGCTCGATTCTTCTGCAGCAAGTGCTTGATTTCCCTGCAGCAAGTGCTCGATTCTTCTGCAGCAAGTGCTTGATTTCCCTGCAGCAAGTGCTCGATTCTTCTGCAGCAAGTGCTTGATTTCCCTGCAGCAAGTACTCGATTTCCCTGCAGCAAGTGCTCGATTTCCCTGCAGCAAGTGCTCAATTCCTCTGCAGCAAGTGCTCAATTCCCTGCAGCAAGTGATCAATTCCCTGCAGCAAGTACTCAATTCCCCCTGCAGCAAGTACTCAATTCCCCCTGCAGCAAGTGCTCTATTCCCTGCAGCAAGTGCTCAATTCCCCTGCAGCAAGTGCTCAATTTCCCTGCAGCAAGTGCTCAATTTCCCTGCAGTTCCCCCAGAGGGGAATCTAAGAATTACATGGTGCTCAGTGAAATACAGATATGCCAACCTCACAATTTTTCCTGCGTGCTTTCATTTTAAATTCATTCCAATGTTGTTACATGTTATGGAAACTTTCACCAGGCTGCAATTCACATCAATACCACAGGCTGCAATTCCCATATAGACACATATAGCATAAATATCTCTTAAAAGGGAAGAGTAAAGTTAGGTTAATTCTTTCCATAGCTGGTCATCTTGCAACATTCATCTTGGTATATAGTGAGCTAGATGGAAAAGGAAGACCGCACATATCTATATATAAACAGTCCATGTAATATATCGGAATATTGAGTCCTCTATTTAAATTTGAATATTTGACAAAAGTTGTCAAAAACTGAATGGCAATTAAAGAGCATAAAAATATTATAAAATATTAATAATAATAATAATAATAGTAAGAAGAAATAAAACTTTATTATTATATTATAATATTTTTATGTTCTTTAATTGCCATGCAGTTTTGACAACTTTTGTCAAATATTCAAATTAAATAGTGGACTCAATAGAGGACTCAATAGGACTCTATAGAGGACTCTCCAGCCTCCAACATCAGAGACCATCTGTTCTCGGCACGTCAGGATGCAGCAGAAATCACATCAACCTCCTGGGCCATTTAGCCCAGCTCAGGTGACAGGACTCTGCCAGAGTATTCAGGCATTTTGCATCCAGCTACTATATTGTGTTGGGAATCATCTCTCTGCCACAGCTCTGTTATTTTATGGCTCCTGCACTGCTACATCAGTTTCTAGTGCTGTTCCATGATTCCATTACTGCTACATGAGTCATCACCATGCTCGTTCTGCTACACTGTAAACAATTCCTAAACTTAGCTCTGCTAAATCAGTTGCACATCACTGTCTCAAGTCTGCTACATCACTGTTCCCCAACTACAATCCTCAAGTCCCACAAACAGGGCATGTTTTTTGGCTTTCCTTAGTATCGCACAGGTGATAATTTAATCACCTTTACAGATGATGATTCCAATACCTGTGCATTGCTAAGGATATCCTGAAATCATGCCCTCTTGGTAGGTCTTGAGGACTGAAGTTGGTGAACAGTGATGTAGCAGACATGAGACAGTGATGTGCTACTGATTTAGCAGAGCTGAGTGTTACGATTCCTATGTGCAGGATGAATGCTCTGCTGGTTGTTTCACAGCACTGGGTTTCACACTGGGATATTCTCTTGCAGATGCTTCTTGTTCCTGGTGATTGCTCTGTTTTATTAGGGAGCGTGTTAGCTCAGGACACCGCCAGTCGTACTTCCTGGTTACAGTGTTACAGTTGTGCTGTTGGTTCCCATGGTGCTCAGTGTTCAGATCTTGTTCTCTCGTCTCTGAACTGTAGTTTACCCGTCTCTGCCTGCCCCCCGTTTCTGTTGCTACTTCCCGGCTTCTGACCTCGGACTTCCTCCTGACCACGTCCCCACCTGCTCCCTGTATTTTGTATGTACTCTACTGGAACCCTGACCTTCGGCTTGTATCTTGACCTTGTCTATGTCTGCCCCTCCCCACTCATGTACTGTCATGCTTTCCTGGTTTATGATTTCGGCCTGCCTGACTACCTCTCTATTTACCGCATACAAGTATTGTCTAACGCCACATTGTGACAGTCATCACACTGAGTTTAAGAAAGGTTTACAGTGTAACAGAACGAGCTAGTGATGACTCACGTAGCAGTACTGGAATCATGGATCAGCACTAGAAACTGATGTAGCAGTGCTGGAACCATGAAATATCTGAGCTGTGGCAGAGAGATGTCACACCATTCCCCCATTGCATACTCAGCTTTGCTGCATCAGTTCCAGATTAACTCTGCTAGATCGTGGGGTTTGCTGTGCTTCATTCTAGTTCAGCTAATCCAGCTGCAATCGTCCCCGCTCTGACACACCGGTTTCTGTTCTGCTGCACCAGCGCCACTTGTCCGTGCTGCATTATAACTGCTCATCCACATAAAGCGCCTTAAGGATTCTCGTCACTAAGTGACACATAATCTATATATATAATTGCCTTATTCTGTCTGTCTGTCTGTCTGTCTTGCTCCAAAATTGTGTCCTTATGGTGACACAAAGCTGATTGGCCGCTGGCCTCGCCATGGCCCCGCCCCCCCGCACGGATTGGCCGCTCGCCCAGGCTCCGCCCGCACACGGATTGGCCGGCCGCTCTCCCAGGCTCCGCCCCCCACACGGATTGGCCTCTCGCCCCGGCACCCTGCACGCATTGGCAACTCGGCCACGCCCCGCCCCCCTCACGCAATGCACGCTCGCTCTGGCCCCGCCCCCCGCATGCATTCCCGAACCGACACGGAGCCACGACTCCCAGGTGAGTGCTGTACCCCCGGGAGCCCACATCAGCGTACGCCGCCAACCCAGCCGACACATACCCTCGCATTGCTGGGGTTGCCGCCGTATGCTGGTGTGGGCTCCCGTGCGAGCGGGGGACGGGATACGCTGGTAACCATGGTAGCATAGTTACCAGCGCATCAAGGTCCTGCAGCGGCGGAACATACACGCACGCACACACATAAGAACAGACACACACACACACACAAACACACATCAGATCACACTCACTCTCATACACACATCACATCGCATCCACACACTCACAACATCCCGTGATATCGCTTGCTTCTCGGCGGCGATACTGTGGCTGTGGTGTGACCTTCCAGGACCTGCCGGAGGATCACATGGCCAGAAGCATGTGGTATCTCCGGATGTTGTGAGTGTGAGCGCGTATGTGCGATATCGTCAGTGTGTGTGTGAGTGTATGCGATCGGATGTGTGTGAGTGTGTTCTGATGTGTGAGTGTGTGTGTGAGTGTATGCGATCGGATCTGTGAGTGTCGGCAGAGGACCACGGCGTGCTGGGGGAGGCTGGGAGGAGAGAGGCTGATCCTGGGGAAGGCTGGGAGGGGGTGGCTGATGCTGGGGGAGGCTGGGAGGAGAGAGGCTGATGCTGGAGTAGGCTGATGCTGGGGGAGGCTGGGAGGGGGGAGGCTGATGCTGGGGTAGGCTGATGCTGGGGTAGGCTGATGCTGGGGGAGGCTGGGAGGGTGTAGGCTGATGCTGGGGGAGGCTGAGAGGAGAGAGGCTGATGCTGGGGGAGGCTGGGCGGAGAGAGGCTGATACTGGGGGAGGCTGGGAGGGGGAGGCTGATGCTGGGGGAGGCTGGAAGGAGGGAGGCTGGGAGTAGAGAGGCTGATCCTGGGGAAGGCTGGGAGGGGGAGGCTGATGCTGGGGGAGGCTGGGAGGAGAGAGGCTGATGCTGGAGGAGGCTGGGAGGAGAGAGGCTGATGCTGGGGGAGGCTGGGAGGAGAGAGGCTGATGCTGGGGGAGGCTGGGAGGCGAGAGGCTGATGCTGGGAGAGGCTGGGAGGGGGAGGCTGATGCTGGGGGAGGCTGGGAGGGGGAGGCTGATGCTGGGGGAGGCTGGGAGGAGGGAGGCTGGGAGGGGGGAGGCTGATGCTGGGGGAGGCTGAGGCTGGGAGGAGAGAGGCTGATGCTGGGGACAGAGAGGCTGATGCTGGGGACAGAGAGGCTGATGCTGGGAGGAGAGAGGCTGATGCTGGGAGGAGAGAGGCTGATGCTGGGAGGAGAGAGGCTGATGCTGGTGCAGCATGGGGGATGGAGCACGATGGGGGGTGCGCAGCATGGGGGATGGAGCACGATGGGGAGTGCGCAGCATGGGGGATGGAGCACGTTTGGGAGTGCGCAGCATGGCGGATGGAGCACGTTTGGGAGTGCGCAGCATGGCGGATGGAGCACGTTTGGGAGTGCGCAGCATGGCGGATGGAGCACGTTTGGGAGTGCGCAGCATGGCGGATGGAGCACGTTTGGGAGTGCGCAGCATGGCGGATGGACCACGTTTGGGAGTGCGCAGCATGGCGGATGGAGCACGTTTGGGAGTGCGCAGCATGGCGGATGGAGCACGTTTGGGAGTGCGCAGCATGGCGGATGGAGCACGTTAGGGAGTGCGCAGCATGGCGGATGGAGCACGTTTGGGAGTGCGCAGCATGGCGGATGGAGCACGATGGGGGGTGCGCAGCATGGGGGATGGAGCACGATGGGAGGTGCACACCTCCCCCCAACACACACACACACACACAACACACCACACACACACTTGGAACCACAAACACTGCCCTACACAGACACCCACACACACAGACAACGCTGCACACACACAACACCCAAACACCGCGGCATACATAAATATACGCACATACCACGCAACACACACACATTGCACAAAACATACCTCCCCCCAAAACACACCACACCCACACAAACCGCGCAACACACACACACACAACGCTACAGACACACAGCGCTCCAAAAACAACGCAACACACGCAACACACATACAACACCACTCTCACCCCCCGCCACACCCAGACAACACCCAGAACATGTACAGCCCCTACACAAACACTTGGTTACTACAGACAACAACATCTATATATATATATATATATATATATATATATATATATATATATATATATATATATATATATAACAAAAATCATACATTAACTACACAATACGTAAATTCTAGAATACCCGATGCATAGAATCGGGCCACCTTCTAGTAAAAAAGAAATGCCTTACAAAAATCACGCTGCACTTGTCCATGGGTTGTGTCCGGACCATGGCAAATCCATTGAAGTGAATGGGAAGGAGCTCTGGTACTGCACCCCACTGATGAATAGTCATGGCACTGTGTTTGCAAGAAAGCGGCTACTTTTCACTCATGAGAAAAGATGATACAACTGGATACAATGTTGCACTTTATGTTTATACAATAGACAAGGACCTTTTTTGCACTTTCATACAATCTATTGGAAGGTGTAAAAAACGGTTTGAATTTCCGGAAACTAATTCAGTTAATAAATTATTTGTATTATACAGTTTTTAAAACAAATGGAAACCCTTCTCGGGGGACAATGCTGACTGTGTTTCCATTGATGTATTATTTTGTCATTTCTGAGATTTAGTTGGAAGTGAGAATAAGATAATAGCAAAAATAAATCCTGAGTCCTGTCCATTACATTAAGTGCAGGTCACGTAGGTGATTATTACGGATTGCTGACTTGCCAGAATCCCGTCTCCTTAATGTTTGCCATTCTTATGGCACGTTGAAGTGGCAGGAAGGAAGTAGTGCAAGTAACGCCGGATAATGGTGCACATCTGTAGTATCAGCCACACATAATAGCAATGCACGTTCCAAAGCTTTACTCTGAATTAAGAGGCTGCTCATTATAAAATGCAAGAATGATCTTTTTTACGTTAGTCGCACCCAGATCTGCAGTAAAAATTCTGCAATCTGCATTACCATCTTAGCTCTACTTGTAATGTTATTGGTGTTTAGCTTTGACAATGTCCAGCAGCAGAATTCTTCCATGCACAAATGTAGCTTTTCCCAACATGACAGGTTGCACGTTACACCAATGGGATAGTGTTCCTACTTTTTTGGCATAGTATGTCTCTGCAGAGATACCAACTTACCGCCCAGGATGTATCGCATCCTTCCCCGTGCTTCCTTGGCCAACCATGTGTGCTGCTTTCTCCTTCCCCTTCCGGGACCTGTGCACGCAGCCCAAATCTCCCAGAAGTGTGCTTAGGGCATTTGCACACACACCGGCCCTCCTATTAAAACACCAATGTGCCATTTCCAGGAAATGCTTCTCAACCTATGGCTGAGAGGCACTATGTTTTTAAGGCACCCTCCCATTTGGGAAGGTGCCTGCACAACACATTCAGTTAGTCAGTATACCAGGAGCAAGCTAGTTGTCATGTCCTGTTCACCCTGTACCTGGCTTCCCATACCTGTGTGCGCCTGGCGTGCCCACCATTCCTGTCCATACCCTACTGTCCAGCCTACCTCAGTCATCCTGGCTGTACCCGTCTATTACTTTGTCCATCACCTGCTCTGGGGGTCATCGGCCACAGTCCCGGTCATTGCCCTGGGAGTGGTTCCTTGCGTCTGCCTCACGGTGGGTGCTTAGTTAAGCCCCCCAATAAGGGGTAAACCCGGTTCCTCCCTTGGTCCAGTGGATCCACTAATCCTGCTTGCTGCCTCTACACCGGCCGTGAGCGAACAATAACCAAAGAAGGATATAGCCATAAGGACATGAATGTTACAGTTTGCTGTTTACTAGAATATTATTGCAAGGAAACCCCAAAGACATGAGCTGGAGTGTTATTTGGTATACATTCCCTGCATAGAAGCATGTTCATACAGTAACCATTTAACAGGCAAAACCTAAGATAGAAGAAAAATGAACACATACCCTAATGTAAAAAAAAAAGTAAAAAGTAATAATTCATATAAATAACATAGGGTACTTAGTATACACTGTTTATTTTATCAAAAAAAAGCAGAGTGATGCCACCATGACAAGATATACCTCAATTGGGATGGTCCCTAATCTAATATTGAAACCTCACCTTGCATCACATGACATCAATGTAGATGGGGCTGAGAAGGGTCAGAGACCAACTGTATGGACACCCTAGCCAGAAGCTGCATAGAGACTATAATTTAAAGAAATTATCCACTACCCTCTCATTTCATTATTTTATTCATCAATCATGCTATTATGTGCCAGTAAAAGCATCCATACTCTTATTATAGTAAGATAAACCTTTTATCATGCAGATAGCAACCCGTGATGTCTCTGTTTACATCAATCTTTTCCCCCTCTCCAGGCTTACTGTGTGCTATTACTACAAAGTCCATCATGCATTGCTGCAGCCTGTTTGCCAGCACTTAGCTCTGCCCCTGCTTTTGCTACACTGTGCTGCTGAAGATATTGAGCGATACCAAGTGTCAGAGCAGCCCAGGGTAGGTACCTTTCTCTACCCTGTGCTACTGAAGATATTGGGAGATACCAAGTGTCAGAACAGCCCAGGGTAGGTACCTTTCTCTACCCTGTGCTGCTGAAGATATTGGGAAATACCAAGTGTCAGAGCAGCCCAGGGTAGGTACCTTTCACTACCCTGTGCTGCTGAAGATATTGGGAGATACCAAGCGTCAGAGCAGCTCGGGGTAGGTACATTTCTCTACCCTGTGCTGCTGAAGATATTGGGAGATACCAAGTGTCAGAACAGCCCAGGGTAGGTACCTTTCTCTACCCTGTGCTGCTGAAGATATTGGGAGATACCAAGTGTCAGAGCAGCCCAGGGTAGGTATCTTTCTCTACCCTGTGCTGCTGAAGATATTGGGAGATACCAAGTGTCAGAGCAGCACAGGGTAGGTACCTTTCTCTACCTGGTGCTGCTGAAGATATTGGGAGATACCAGGTGTCAGAGCAGCCCAGGGTATTCCCAATTCCCAGATGTCCAGTACAGCCTTGCCAATTTTTTTATGCAAATCTCAGCACTTTTCCGCTATCCACCTCAGTGATTGTATTAAGTAAACTCTTTGCTTTTGAAATGGAGCTAGCAGCACTTCAAAGATATCAGCCCCGGCTGTTACTGCTGAATAAAACCGCCAGCTCAGCTTACACGAGGCAGAATTGTGATTCACTCCAAAATGTCCACACTGACCATCATAAGCCCAGTGACAACTTCCCTTTATTTTGTCTGATATCTGTGCTTGAAAAAGGAAGTATCAGACATAACAGAGGAGGAAGAAGAATGTGCATAACAATCCAGTATCATGTGATCCCTGCTGAGATGTGGCTCATAGAAGCCATACTTAGAATACAAGTATATTACAAAATGTATTGTTTAGAAGAACTATGATATATGGCAAAAGGGTGAAAAAGTAGTGGAAAACCCCTTTAATTTTCTCTTGTAGCTGGCTTAATAGAAATTGAATGGTATTTACCTGCAGAATACACCTATACCTGTATGTATGTGTATATATATATATATATATATATATATATATATATATATATATATATATATATATATAGCACTTCTACATGTGACAGGTTCCCTTTAAGGGGTAATATAACTAAAAGTGCTGCATTACCACTAATTATAGCGTTATGCCGAGGAGCAAATCTCTGCTACGCTTGATACATTAGTTACATTTACACATAATGCAACATTCTATGAGAATCCTGACTCACCCCAAATATTATGTTACATGTGAAGATTCGTGGAAGTGACACTTCCCAACATCCCTTTAGTAGTAACAGATCTTTAAAACATCTGGGTCTATTCTGTGTCCTTTTATTGGGTATAAATAGTGGCGAGATGTAGTTCTCCTGCTGGGATGGAGAATTTAGATCATCTGCAGTCTTCTGCACTGTGGTGTTGAATACTAATGTCAGAATTACCATGTAACAGTAATATTGATACTGGTGCACTGTTAAATCTGAAGCAATGCAGACGGGACATTGTTTGACTTTTAATCTAACCCTGTGCGATGACCAAATATTTCACTTAAGTCCTGCAACCTGGGAGAAGAACGCCCCAATCAATGTCAGGTTCTTCTTCATGTCATAAAGCTCCTTCTACAAACTACTGTCGGAATACGGTCGTCGAAGGGAAAACAATGATTCTAAATCATCCGCCATCCACCAAACAAATGTGTCTTTATTAAGGACAAAGGTTTGATCCAAGGTTCACAAAGGCATTGGCCAAAAAAACCAAAAATATTGTCCTTCCCCAAGATATTGCCCACGAGGAATTTTAAGAATTTGCTGAAAATTTGCAACTCTATTTGCGTAAATTGGCAAAATATTATTAATTATTAGCTAGCAGTTGAGCGGAGTCGGTCATAATCCGGGTCCGGCGGATCCGGATCAGGTTGCCGCCGAAGTCCGGATCCGATCCGGAATCCGCGGCCATATAAATCAATGGAAGAGAGGGTGAGAGGGAGGGAGGGAGAGAGGGAGGGAGAGAGAGAGGGAGGGAGAGAGGGAGAGAGGGGGAGGGGGAGAGGGGGAGAGAGGGAGAGGGGGAGAGGGGAGAGAGGGAGAGAGGGAGAGAGGGGGAGGGGGAGAGGGGGGAGAGGGGGAGAGGGAGAGAGGGGGGAGAGGGAGGGAGAGGGGGAGAGGGGGAGAGGGGGAGAGGGGGAGAGGGGGAGAGGGGGAGAGGGGGAGAGGGAGAGAGGGAGAGAGGGAGAGAGGGGGGAGGGGGAGAGGGGGAGAGGGGGAGAGGGGGAGAGGGGGGGAGAGGGAGAGGGAGAGAGAGGGGGAGAGGGGGAGGAGGGGGGAGAGAGGGGGAGAGGGGGAGAGAGGGGGAGAGAGGGGGAGAGGGGGAGAGAGGGGGAGAGGGGAGAGGGGGAGAGGGAGAGGGGACAGGGGAGAGGGAGGGAGAGGGGGAGAGGGGGACAGAGGGGGAGAGGGAGGGAGAGGGGGAGAGGGGGGAGAGGGGGACAGGGGGAAAGGGAGAGGGAGAGGGGAGAGGGGGACAGGGGGAGAGGGAGGGAGAGGGGGGAGAGGGGGACAGAGGGGGAGGGGGAGAGGGAGGGAGAGGGGGAGAGGGGGACAGGGGGAGAGGGAGGGAGAGGGGGAGAGGGAGAGGGAGGAGAGGGGGAGAGGGGGAGAGGGAGAGGGGGAGAGGGGGGAGAGGGAGAGGGAGAGGAAAAAAGATCCGGATCGTGCACCCCGGATCCCGGGTACTGGTCGGACTCAGATCGGACCCTCGAACCGTGCGGATCCGGATTTTTCAGATCCGGGTCCGCTCAACACTAATTATTAGGGATGATCGAATGCCTCAAATATTCCGCTTTGCAAATATTTTCCAAATACCTCGCCGCTATTCGACTATTCAATGCACAATGTAAGTTTATGGGAAGCCCGATAGTTGTTATTCGGATTTTCTCATAAACTTACATTGCGCATCGAATATTCGCGAATAGTTGATTAGTGGCAAGATATTCGGAAAATATTTGCGAAGCCGAATAATCAAAGTATTCGATCATCCCTATTGATTATCATTTTTTATTTCTATAGGGCCAACATATTCAGTAGCACTTTACATTTTATAGGGACATGTACAAACAATAAAGACAATATAGAGGAACATAAAATTTACCAGATACCAAAAGCAGCGAGGCTCCTGCTCGCAATCTTACAATCTGTGAGGACATAGAGGACACTGAAAAGGTAAATGGTAAAAAGTGCTTGTATATAGAGTATTAAAATAGTGCTGCATGAATTGGTCAGCAGCCGGCATGTGTACAAGTATAGGTACTGAGAGCTATTAATGCATGGAGGGTGTAAAGAAATGAGACAAGGGACCAGATTTACAAAAAAATATGATGTAAGGGCAAAACTTCTCAAATGAGATAACTCTGATGATTCTGTCTCAGTCTGCAGAACAGAGCTAGAAATCTGAAAAAAGGAAAAGAAAGGGAGCAAATGTTATCATATTAATAAAAGCTATCATTCTCTATGGGTACCCTTCCCTTAAAGTGTAACCCTAATGCAAAAATTTGGTTATCCATGAATTGCTGACCGGCCTGTGTATCATTGATACTAGACACTCAAAATGTTATCGGAAAGCATTTTGTGACTTTAGGTGCCCATCAAAAAGACCCTTAATTACATTAGAATTTTCTGCCATTTTAAGGGAAAGCGGGTCCCCTGTGTGATGCGCGAAACTATGTGGTGTTAGTGTGATGCTAGTCACTAGGTGGCGCTAGATACTACTCGTGTGTGGTGTGAACGGAGAGGTAGTCAGACAAACCGGGATCAGAAACCAGGAGGACACGACAGGACACAGGGAGGCAGGCAGAGGCGAGATCAAGAAAAAGGCCAAGGGTCAGGATACTAGGAGAGTACATATAGGATACAGGGAGCAGGAGGAGACGTGGTCAGGAGAAGGTCCGAGATCAGAAGCCAGGAAGTAACGACAAAAACAGGGAGCAGGCAGAGACAAGATCAAGAAACAGTCCAAGGGTCCGGATTCCAGGAGAGTACATATAGGATACAGGGAACAGGAGGAGATGTGGTCAGGAGAAGGTCTGAGGACAGAAGCCAGGAGGTAATGAAAAGAACAGGGAACAGGCAGAGACAAGATCAAGAAACAGGCTGAGGGTCCGGGTTCCAGGAGAGTACATATAGGATACAAGGAGCAGGAGGAGACGTGGTCAAGAGAAGGTCCGAGGTCAGAAGCCAGGAAGTAATGACAAAAAAAAATGGAGCAGGCAGAGACAAGATCAAGAAACAGGCCGAGGGTCAGGATACCAGGAGACTATGTATTAGATACTGGGAGCAGGAGGAGATGTGGTCAGGAGAAGGTCTGAGGTCAGAGGCCAGGAGGTAACGACAAAGTCAAGGGGGGGCAGAGCAAAGTCAGCAACAGTCAAGGGTCGAGAAGCCAAGATCAGATAACTGTGCGCAAATGGGAGCCAATAGCACTTACTGTGGAACCAGGCAATACTACTGGCAACGTTTTGGGCGAGCATGCTCCCTAATGAAGCAAAGCAATTACCCAGAACAAGGAGCATCTGAGAAAGCTCCTGTCAGTATCAGCGTAGAACCCAGTGCTGAGAAACAATCCATCCACAGGAGCTCAAGACAAACAGCAGAGCATCTAAACATGCAAAACGCTCTGCGCGATGGAACAGGGAAAGTACCGGCTCTGCAGGAGAGCATGGCAGAACATCACAGAGGACAGGATGCTCCGCACATCGGAACCGTGACACCCTGCCTCCTTTTTGACTCTCAGAATGTTATTATCAACCCTTTTTCTGCAAAGATTTGGAAAATGCAAAATATTGCCAATTTCTTGTGTGCCTGGATCAATCCAGATCCCCAAGTTTAAAATCCAATTCACAATATAATATCAATACCGTGAAGAAAAAGGTTATCAAAACACGTCACAGGCTGCAATTCCCTTCACAACCACTTGGTGGCAGCATACAGGCACATATATCATAAACATCTCCCGACAGAGTATCAAAAAAAAAAAAAAAACCACATTTTTTCATGTAAATCTCCATTCATGTTGGACTACGGAACATGGAGCCAAGAGAAAGAGTGAGGAAGGTCCAGTAACTAGACAGAATTACAGGTCAATGTAGGGAAAAAAAAGCATAAAATGATAACAACATGTCATCAAGAGTATTTAGTTCTTTTTTTAATACATCTAAGTCATTTCAGGTTACTTAACAAATTAAGGGAACGTCTAACTGTAATGAAAATTGGAATGTCAGCGCGTTACAAATAGTTACCATGTAAAGTGGTTATTTTGGCAGGTCACACCAGGTGGTTGGTGTTTATTGTAATTTGTTTTGAATTTCATGAATTAATCATAAATCTATTCAGACGAAACTGAAGAGAGATGGATTACCGTGGCTCCTCGTACAAGCCGAGCGCCGCTCCCATGGCCCAGAGCGGGGAAGGAGCTTCCAAACAATGGGAAGAAGACGCTTATGCAGGTCCCTAAAAAAATAGCAATCATTAGGGAGTTTATAGAAATAATTTTTTAATAGAAAGAACTGTTATTAAATTTCTCTAAAAAAAAAAAAATGTACTAAGACACCAAATACAAAAAAATGCACGAGATGGCAAAAAGCCCATTGACTTCACTTGGCACATGCAGTATGACCCCCCCCCCTTCCAAAAAAGTCTCTTGGCAAATCCAAAGACAGTGGCAAATTCCTATAATATCGTGCTGATTTTAGCGCATAGTTGCACGTTCACGCAGCAGATGTTGGTCCCATGGTCTCTGTATCTTGAATGTCTGCTCTCACCTTTCCAAAACGGAACGTCTTCTATTCCCTCCGTCTCCTAACCTTCCTAAACCTGACATCTCCCTCTCTATGTGTGGCACCATGATAAGTCCTAGCCCGCAGGCTTGCTGTCTGGGGGTTATGCTCGACACCGATGTTTCCTTCACCTTCTATATACAATCTCTTGCCCGCTCTTGTCGCTTGCACCTGAAGAACATCTCTAGCATCCGCCCCTTTCTCACAATGGAAACGACAAAAACCCTCACCGTGGCCCTGATCCACTCCCGCCTTGACTACTGTAACTCTCTATTAATTGGTCTCCCTCTAACTAGACGTTCTCCTCTACAGTCCATCCTTAATGCAGCAGCCAGGGTCACCTATCTGGCTAACCGCTACTCGGATGCCTCTGCTCTGTGCCAGTCATTGCACTGGGTGCCCATATATCACAGGATCCAATTCAAACTGCTTGTTCTCACCCTCAAAGCTCTCCACAGTGCAACACCCCCTACATCTCCACCCTCCTCTCTGTCTATCATCACAAAGCTCTCCACAGTGCGGCACCCCCTACATCTCCACCCTCCTCTCTGTCTATCATCACAAAGCTCTCCACAGTGCGGCACCCCCTACATCTCCACCCTCCTCTCCATCACCACAAAGCTCTCCACAGTGCGGCACCCCCTACATCTCCACCCTCCTCTCTGTCTATCATCACAAAGCTCTCCACAGTGCAGCACCCCCTACATCTCCACCCTCCTCTCTATCACCACAAAGCTCTCCACAGTGCGGCACCCCCTACATCTCCATTCTCCTCTCTATCACCACAAAGCTCTCCACAGTGCAGCACCCCCTACATCTCCACCCTCCTCTCTGTCTATAACCACAAAGCTCTCCACAGTGCAGCACCCCCTACATCTCCACCCTCCTCTCTGTCTATAACCACAAAGCTCTCCACAATGCGGCACCCCCTACATCTCCATTCTCCTCTCTGTCACCACAAAGCTCTCCACAGTGCGGCACCCCCTACATCTCCATTCTCCTCTCTATCACCACAAAGCTCTCCACAGTGCGGCACCCCCTACATCTCCACCCTCCTCTCTATCACCACAAAGCTCTCCACAGTGCGGCACCCCCTACATCTCCATTCTCCTCTCTATCACCACAAAGCTCTCCACAGTGCGGCACCCCCTACATCTCCACCCTCCTCTCTATCACCACAAAGCTCTCCACAGTGCGGCACCCCCTACATCTCCACCCTCCTCTCTGTCACCACAAAGCTCTCCACAGTGCGGCACCCCCCTACATCTCCACCCTCCTCTCTATCACCACAAAGCTCTCCACAGTGCGGCACCCCCTACATCTCCACCCTCCTCTCTATCACCACAAAGCTCTCCACAGTGCGGCACCCCCTACATCTACACCCTCCTCTCTATCACCACAAAGCTCTCCACAGTGCAGCACCCCCTACATCTCCACCCTCCTCTCTGTCTATCACCACAAAGCTCTCCACAGTGCAGCACCCCCTACATCTCCACCCTCCTCTCTGTCTATCACCACAAAGCTCTCCACAGTGCGGCACCCCCTACATCTCCACCCTCCTCTCTGTCACCACAAAGCTCTCCACAGTGCGGCACCCCCTACATCTTCATTCTCCTCTCTGTCACCACAAAGCTCTCCACAGTGCGGCACCCCCTACATCTCCGCCCTCCTCTCTATCACCACAAAGCTCTCCACAGTGCGGCACCCCCTACATCTCCACCCTCCTCTCTGTCTATCATCACAAAGCTCTCCACAGTGCGGCACCCCCTACATCTCCACCCTCCTCTCCATCACCACAAAGCTCTCCACAGTGCGGCACCCCCTACATCTCCACCCTCCTCTCTGTCTATCATCACAAAGCTCTCCACAGTGCGGCACCCCCTACATCTCCACCCTTCTCTCTATCACCACAAAGCTCTCCACAGTGCGGCACCCCCTACATCTCCACCCTCCTCTCTGTCTATCACCACAAAGCTCTCCACAGTGCGGCACCCCCTACATCTCCTCCTCATCTCTGTCTATCACCACAAAGCTCTCCACAGTGCGGCACCCCCTACATCTCCACCCTCCTCTCTGTCACCACAAAGCTCTCCACAGTGCGGCACCCCCTACATCTCCATTCTCCTCTCTGTCACCACAAAGCTCTCCACAGTGCGGCACCCCCCTACATCTCCACCCTCCTCTCTATCACCACAAAGCTCTCCACAGTGCGGCACCCCTCTACATCTCCACCCTCCTCTCTATCACCACAAAGCTCTCCACAGTGCGGCACCCCCTACATCTTCATTCTCCTCTCTATCACCACAAAGCTCTCCACAGTGCGGCACCCCCTACATCTTCATTCTCCTCTCTGTCACCACAAAGCTCTCCACAGTGCGGCACCCCCTACATCTCCACCCTCCTCTCTATCACCACAAAGCTCTCCACAGTGCGGCACCCCCTACATCTCCATTCTCCTCTCTGTCACCACAAAGCTCTCCACAGTGCGGCACCCCCTACATCTCCATTCTCCTCTCTGTCACCACAAAGCTCTCCACAGTGCGGCACCCCCTACATCTCCATTCTCCTCTCTGTCACCACAAAGCTCTCCACAGTGCGTCACCCCCTACATCTCCACCCTCCTCTCTGTCACCACAAAGCTCTCCACAGTGCGGCACCCCCTACATCTTCATTCTCCTCTCTGTCACCACAAAGCTCTCCACAGTGCGGCACCCCCTACATCTCCGCCCTCCTCTCTATCACCACAAAGCTCTCCACAGTGCGGCACCCCCTACATCTCCACCCTCCTCTCTGTCTATCATCACAAAGCTCTCCACAGTGCGGCACCCCCTACATCTCCACCCTCCTCTCCATCACCACAAAGCTCTCCACAGTGCGGCACCCCCTACATCTCCACCCTCCTCTCTGTCTATCATCACAAAGCTCTCCACAGTGCGGCACCCCCTACATCTCCACCCTTCTCTCTATCACCACAAAGCTCTCCACAGTGCGGCACCCCCTACATCTCCATTCTCCTCTCTGTCACCACAAAGCTCTCCACAGTGCGGCACCCCTCTACATCTCCACCCTCCTCTCTATCACCACAAAGCTCTCCACAGTGCGGCACCCCCTACATCTCCACCCTCCTCTCTGTCTATCACCACAAAGCTCTCCACAGTGCGGCACCCCCTACATCTCCTCCTCATCTCTGTCTATCACCACAAAGCTCTCCACAGTGCGGCACCCCCTACATCTCCACCCTCCTCTCTGTCACCACAAAGCTCTCCACAGTGAGGCACCCCCTACATCTCCATTCTCCTCTCTGTCACCACAAAGCTCTCCACAGTGCGGCACCCCCCTACATCTCCACCCTCCTCTCTATCACCACAAAGCTCTCCACAGTGCGGCACCCCCCTACATCTCCACCCTCCTCTCTATCACCACAAAGCTCTCCACAGTGCGGCACCCCCTACATCTTCATTCTCCTCTCTATCACCACAAAGCTCTCCACAGTGCGGCACCCCCTACATCTTCATTCTCCTCTCTGTCACCACAAAGCTCTCCACAGTGCGGCACCCCCTACATCTCCACCCTCCTCTCTATCACCACAAAGCTCTCCACAGTGCGGCACCCCCTACATCTCCATTCTCCTCTCTGTCACCACAAAGCTCTCCACAGTGCGGCACCCCCTACATCTCCATTCTCCTCTCTGTCACCACAAAGCTCTCCACAGTGCGGCACCCCCTACATCTCCATTCTCCTCTCTGTCACCACAAAGCTCTCCACAGTGCGGCACCCCCTACATCTCCATTCTCCTCTCTGTCACCACAAAGCTCTCCACAGTGCGGCACCCCCTACATCTCCATTCTCCTCTCTGTCACCACAAAGCTCTCCACAGTGCGGCACCCCCTACATCTCCACCCTCCTCTCTGTCTATCACCCCACCCGTTCTCTACACTCTGCAAACGACGTTCAACTAACAGCCACACTATTCCGAACCTTCCACTCCTGGATCCAAGACTTCTCCCGAGCTGCACCAATCCTCATGAATGCTCTACCCCAAGAAGCTAGGATGAAGCACAACTTACTCAGGTTCAGATGCTCCCTAGAAACACATCTTTTTAGGGTGGCCTTTGACACTCCCTAGACGAATTAAATAATTCACATAGTCCCTCCACAACTTCTCAGAACATAACTCTCCGTCAAATTGCACCGCTGTGATACTGGAGTGTACGCCACTTATTGCTACTTTATTACTTTTCCATAATTGTCCACATCTATAGATGTCCTGTGATCTTCACAGAGCAGTGGTCAAAAGCAACATAGGGTATCAAACCAATAGTTTGTTCAAGAATGAATTGATCTTTGACACGCATGGAGTAGGAGATGTCCATATTTAATGTGATCAGACCAACGGGCATCTGACGCACTACAAAACATACCACAAAAGGGTAAAACACTGGGGTCACGATACAACGAAGGTCCCTGCCGCTAGGGAGAGGGGTGAGGGGGCACCTCATGAACTCACCTTAAGCTCACTCCTGAGTTCCCTAGCATCCCTATACAGGTTCTTTCATACCTAGGACCCTCAGCTAGTCCTCCACTCACCCTACATAGTCAGTACACTAGACTCATTACTAAACTGATAAACACGGAGGGAAAGGAAAGGCAGATGGGGAATAAACAGAAAGATACAAAATACCAAACTTCACCGTAGCAGACGAACTCTAAAGTAGCAGGTGGATGGGCAGAGGACAAAATCTCAGCAGCTCCTTCCACCAGGGTGGCCAAAATAGAAATGATTCTAACAGCAGCAAGGACTGCTGGGAAAGCTCCAGTATTTAACCTAAATGGGTGTGGGCCCAAAGCAGCTACAGCTGACCTGACATGCTCAGAACTGCTGTCTGAAAACTTGAAATTAACTCATGACACGCCAAAGGAAAGGAAATTTCGTTTAAATGAGGATTCAACATGAAGATGGGAGGATCCAGTCCTAAGGCTGTCACTAGTCTCAAAACAGCAGTGAGACGACCGTGACAGAAAATCATCGAATCCTGATCTTAGTAGCTCTGCAATGTATACTTTTATGAATAATTACTTTGCAATAGAGATGGGCAGAGCTGCAGATGTTCGAGTTCGGCAGGTCTGGCCACATTTAAAAAAACGTCTTGTAAGCTGTAAAATAGTGATCGTAAGGGCTGGGGGTACAAAAGGAAGCAAAATGAGGATTAAAGCAGGACAATTATACTTACCGAGTTTCCGCGCAGCTGTCACACAGCTTCTGGGTCCGTTCATTAACCGTTATGAATATTCACTGTTTCCCCCACCCACCCCCTATGATTGAGTCTGTGATTGGTTGCTGTCAGACTACTGGCTTCTGTGATTGGTTGTCCTCACGCTAGCTATTTGAGTTCCAAACTGGAGTGTAAATTAAATAATTAGTTGGAAAAATTGGCATACGGTCCCCCATATTTTGTTATCCAGCACAGATAAAGCAGACAGCTGGAGGCTACAACCCCCAGCTATGTGCTTCATCTTGGTTGTTTATCAAAATACAACCCCATACAGGTTTTTTAATTATTTAAATAAATAAAAAAAATTACTTGGGCTCCCCCAATTTTGACATCCAGCTAACACAAAGCAGACAGCTGGAGGGTGGTATTCTCAGGCAGGGGAGGCGTAAGGCAATTTGGCCCTCCCCAGCCTAAAAATAGCAGCTCGCAGCCACCCCAAAATTGGCACATCCATTAGATGCTTCCGCTGATATCGCAACAAGACAGCAACCACTTCTCCTCCACTCTGCTCTGTAGACTGGGTGGGACAGTTGACATCATGCTGATTGACAACTGGCTCCTTGCTGATTATCTGGAGGAGCCGGGTGTCAATCAGCATGATGTCAGCTGTCCCACTCCATCGACAGAGCAGAGCGGATGAGAAGTCACCGCTGTGTTGTTGCATTGTCAACGGAAGCAGCTAAATCACCAGCAGGAGTGGTCTGTGACAAAGGTCTACAGAGTCATGGCCATCGGCTATTAAAGAGAACATAACTGGTCAATGCCACCGGCGGTGCACCTACGTCCAATCCTGACCCCAAACCAGTAAAATATATAAAAAAATGACATTTTTTTCTGTACTTTATCCCAATTTGGCATCATACGCAGACTTTGCAGTACAGAGCCGCTCATAAAGCTGTGCTGGACCCACAGTGCAATGTATTGTAGAAGGACACAGAGAAAGCGGCGTTAATGCAATTTGTCAAGTAGCATTATGGCCAGGAGGGGGCGCACCGATAATTGTGATGTAAATGACTGTACTATGGGGAAAAGCTGCCGGCGGCGGTGACACGGGAAAGGTATTGATTTTCTTTCCAGTAGGGCTGTGATCAGTTATTGGATGTGTGTTTGGATCTGACATTTTATGTGGGTCGAGTGGTTTTTTTTCCGTTCTTTTGCTTAAACAGTGAAAGCAAAAACAGTAAAGATATTGTCAGTCCCGGCAGACCCGGCTCCCAACGTCCGCACCACATAACGCCCCTATTATTAACCTCATAACGACGGCCGTACGACTTAAAGCGGCGGCAAAACAGGGTACTTATTCTGTTCCGCCGCTTTAAAGCGGCGGCCCGAAAAAACCCTGTAGCGCCCCCCAGCGACCGAAAATCTCGGGGGTTTCAGCTACCGGGGGTAGCTGAGACCCCCCAGATTATGAATCGGGGTGTTTTTTTTGGACCCCGATCATGTGATCGGCGGTATACACTGTATACCGACGAACACATGAAAAAAAAAGAAATGGCAGGTAAAACTGATTTCTTTTTCATCTGACATGATCAAACATGTCAGATGAGAAAGAAATCTAACCCCCTAGTGCCCCCAAAGCCCCCGGTACCGGAGAGTCCCCCCACCCCCACCCCTACCCCCACCGGACATCCAAAATGGCGCCGAAGCGCACAGAAAACTGCAGCCGCCGCCGGCTCTGCAGTCATTTCCCTCCGATCTGAAATGATCAAACATTTCAGATCGGAGGGAAATGTCCTCCCCCTGACCCCTCCTCCGGTCCACCGGAGCCCTCTGGTCACCGGAGCCCCCTCCGGTTCTCCAGAGCCACCACCCCCCTCCCCCCTCCCCCCTCCGGAAGATGGCGGCGCACAGCGCGCGGCCGCATTCATTCTGCTCTTTCTGCCGCATGTGACACGTCACATGCGACAGAAAGGTGTCCCCAGGTCCCACTAGGTCACCCCCCGTCACCTCCCCCCCCAAGCCCCCGGTTATACGTTACCTGTCTGCCGCTCCGTCCCGCGATCACGCCGCCTCCTTCTTCTTCAATGCTGGCGGCGCATGCGCAGACAGCGGCTGTCAGCTGGATCCCTGCAAGCAGGGATCCTGCTGACGTCGCAACTGCACAGGCTACTCCACTGTGGACCGGGGGAGGGTGAGTGCGGTAATCTGCAGTCACACTCCTCACATGGAGAGACTGCTGTTCCAGAAAATGGGGGGTACGTTCTGTGAGCGTGCCCCTCATATTCTGGAATGAGGTTACTGCAGGTCACTCTGCCCTAGGTTGGACCGGGGCAGTGTGAGTGCAGTATTCTCAGATTACTGCACCCACACTGCTCATGGAGAGCTTGCTCTTCCAGAAAATGGGGGATACATTCCCTGAACGTGCCCCCCATATTCTAGAAGATCCAGAGTCGGCGTGGGACCTCCTCCAAAATGGATTACAGCGACCGGAATTTCTTTATTTTCAATAAATTGGTAAAAGAGGAATGTTTCGGGGAGTGTTTTTTCAAATAAATTTTTTTTTTGTCTTTTTTTTTTCTATTACTGCCGGGGTTAGTGATGTCGGGTATCTGTTCAGATGCCGTGACATCACTAACCCCAGGGCTTGATGCCAGGTGACATTACAGCTGGTATCAACCCCATATATTACCCCGTCTGCCACCGCACCAGGGCGCGGGATGAGCTGGGGCGAAGCGCCAGGATTGGCGCATCTAATGGATGCGCCACTTCTGGGGCGGCTGCGGCCTGCTATTTTTAGGCTGGGAAGAGTCCAATAACCATGGCTCTTCCCACCCTGAGAATACCAGACCCCAGCTGTCCGCTTCACCTTGGCTGGTGATCTAATTTGGGGGGGACCCCACGTTTTGTTTTTTTTTTAAAAAAACGCCTGGGGAGCCCTCCAAATTGATCACCAGACAAGGTGAAGCTGTCAGCTGTGGTTTGCAGGCTACAGCTGTCTGCTTTACCCTAGCTGGCTATCAAAAATAGGGGGGACCCCACGTCGTTTATTTTAATTATTAATTTTTTGGGGGGCTAAATACAAGGCTAGGCACCCTTTAGTGCCACATGAAAGGCACTAAAGGGCGCCAGCTTAGAATATGCAGGGGGTGGGACGTTATATATGTTTGACATCTATCCATTCATCCATTGTAGCATTTTACGCTGTGTGCCCACAATCAGGGTTTGCAGCGTTTTGGGCGCAGAGTGTTTTCCCTGTGTCCATGACGCTGCGTTGTGCTGTAGAAGCACAGTGGAAGGATTTTTAGAAATCTCATGCCCACTGTGCTTCTTTTCTCCGCAGCATAAACCGACCTGTGGCGCAGCTTCCCGAGCCTCAGCATGTCAATTTATGCTGCGGAGATGAGTGTTCTCTGCAGGTAGCATAGAGCTCCACAGCGGCCTGAACCCAAATCGTGGGCATGGGCAGCTGCGTTCTCCCGTGGACAACACTCACATCTCTGCAGGAGGCTGACACTGTGTACTAGACGCCGTGTCGCTGGATCATGGCCACATAGCCTAAAAGTGAGACATTTGTTGCTACAGCAACATTTTTGTGAAGTACCTGTGGATTCAAAATGCTTACTATACTCCTGAATAAAATCCAGTTTCCAAAATGGGGTCACTTGTGGGGGTTTTCTGACGTATAGGTACCCAAGGGGCCCTGCTAATGTGACATGGTGCGCGCAATTTATTTCAACTTTTCCAGAATTCAAATGGTACTCCTTCCATTCCAAGCCCTCCCATTTATCCAAACAGAGGTTTTTGGCCACATGTGGGGTATCCCTGTGCTCATAAGACATTGGATAACAACCTGTGGGGTCCACGGTTTGTTGTTGTCTCTTGAAAAAGTGAGAAATTTGATGCTAAAGCAATAGTTTTGTGAAAAAAATGAAAATTTTCAATATGGCAACCTAAGCTTATCAAATTCTGTGAAATACTCGTGGATTCAAACTGCTCACTATACACCTAGATAAAAGCCTTGAGGTGTCTTGTTTCCAGAATGAAGTCACTTGTGGGGGACCGCCACTGTTTAGGCACCTCAGGGGCTCTCCAAATGCAACCTGGCGTCCGCTATTGATTCCAGCCAATTTTGCAGTCAAATGGCACTCCTTCCCTTCCGAGCCCTGCCATGCGCCCAAACAGTTGATTTCCACCACATATAAGGTATCGCCAAACTCAGGAGAAATTGCACAATAAATGTTATGCTGAATTTTTTCCTTTTACTCTTGTAAAAAAAAAAGCTACCTGGTTGAAATAACAATTTTGTGGTAAAATTTTATTTTTTTTTTTTTATGGCTCAACGTTATAAAATTCTGTGAAGCACCTGAGGGTTCAGGGTACTCACCAAACATCTAGATAAATTCCTTGAGGGGCCTAGTTTCCAAAATGGGGTCACATGTGCGGGGTTTCTGCTGTTTAGGTACCTTAGGGGACCTCCAAATGCGACATGGTGCCCGCAATCTTTTTCAGGCAAATTTCCTTTCTAAAATTCAAATATTGCTCCTTTCGTTCCAAGCCCTCCCATTTGTCCAAACAAAGGTTTCAGACCACATGTGAGGTACCACCGCGCTCATAAAAAAGTGGTTAACAAACCTTGAGGTCAAATTTTTGGAATTACCTCTTGAAAAAGTGAGAAAATTGATGCTAAAGCAACATTTTTGAGAAAATTATTAAAATTTTCAATATGACAACGTAACGTTAACAAAATCTGTGAAGTACCTGTGGATCTAAAATGCTCCCTATACCCCTAGATAGAAGCCTTGAGGGGTCTAGTTTCCAAAATGGTGTCACTTGTGAGGGATTTCTTCTGTTTAGGTACCTTAGCGGACCTGTAAATGCAACATGGTGCCCGCAATCTATTTCAGCCAAATTTGCTTTCCAAAATTCAAATATTGCTCCTTCTGTTCCGAGCCCTCCCATTTGTCCAAACAGAGGTTTCTGACCACATGTGGGGTATCGGCGCGCTCATAAGAAAGTGGGGAACAAGTTTTGGGGTCCATTTTG